>NW_028321911.1:9848484-10000000 GCF_036245765.1 Copidosoma floridanum
TCCAATTTATTTTTTTTTTTTGCTTATAAGTTATTCTTATATTTACTTAAAAAGTACAATTAATATTTTATTTATCTAAAAAGACCTTTACTTTGAGTGTGCAAAGGTTCATGGTTTTTTTAGTTTTAAGGTTGCAAAATTGCGGTTAAAAATTAAAAAATCAAGCATCGTATGTTATCACTATCCTTTTTATTCTTTAGTAAACATAAATTACAATGACTTAAAACGTATAATTGATGTTTAACATAACAAAAAAATGTTTTGATTATAGCCTGCAATGGTTAATATTTGTTTAATTCAAGGGTCGCGAGATTGTTGTTTGGAATCTAAAAATAAACTTTTGTATAATGGGCCGAAGATTTTTTTCAGTATTATTATAAAATATTATGGTTTCTGAGACATGTATCTTGTTCAGATTCACAGCTTTTTGTTCTATTTTTAAAACTTGTAATAACTTAATAAGTATAATACATGATTCACATGTCTATGTAATAAATCCATCGCTCTAAGTCTACAAAGGTTTATTATTGTATAATTTTGAGCACGCAAAATTATGGTTTTAAAATTAAAGACAGAGTTCTGTATATCAGACATAATATTTGTTACAGTATTATTGATATATGTTGTGTATTATATGTCATTAAAAGTGAAGAAAGAATTTTTGTCCTCTTACTTATGACATTTATTATATTTAACTCAATAGAAACCATAAGGGATCTAAATTTCTGCAATATTGATAAACCGTAACATAATTCTAAGGGTAGTTATAGAGCCACTGGACAAGAATATATTTTTCAAAGGTTACGTCATCAACACTTATTTCGAGTTGACAATGACGGAGAAAAAAATTGTTTCATATTGGGCTAAAAATTATAATTATTTGACCATTGTATCATAAGAATTAAAAATGTACGTGGCTCAATATTGATTATAATTATTTTTTTTATCTATAAACACATGAAAAAATAATTAATTGTCAATTTTTTAAATCCTTGACACATTGTATCATATTGCTCCGATATTTGCAGAATACATTGTAATAAGGTCAATTAAAGGAATAAAAGTGTCTTCCATACAGTCAGAAAAATTGTTTTTGCTGATTATTTTCTTTTTTTGCTTATAAGTTACCCTTATATTTACTAAAAAAGTACAATTATTAATTTATACATCCAAGGAGACCTCCACAGTGAGTGTGCGAAGGTTTATGGTTGTTTAGTTCTAAGGTCGCAAAATTGCGGTTTAATTTTTGAGAATTAAGTTTTGTACGGTATTATTATTTTTTTTATTTTTCGATATATATGAATCACAATTACTTATAACGTATTATTAATGTACTACATGACCAAAAAATGTTTTGCTTATAGTCTGCAATAATTTATTATTTTTTAGTTTGAGGGTCGCGAGATTGCGGTTTTGAATCTATACATCAAATTCTGTATAATAGGCCGAAGATTTCTTAGAGGATTATCATAAAATGTCCCGTTTTCTAAAAAATGTATCTTGTTTTAAGTTACGGCCTTTAATTTTTTTTGTTGGCCTTGTAATAATTAATTTACTATTTAATAATGTTTTACACATCGAAGAAATTTATTGTTCTTAGTTTGCAAAGGCTTAAAATTTCATAATTTTAATGTCACGAAATTGCGATTCAATGTCAGAAAATCAAGTTCTAAATGCTAAAACAAATTTCTAGTAAAAAACAATTGAATTATGTCGTGTAATATATGTTGTTAGAGAAACGACAGAGCATTTTGTTCTCTGTCTAAGGACATTTTTTTAATTTAACTTCATTGCACCTTTTAGTAACTCAGGGACTTGAATATTTTAATTTGTTGACATGGACATAAAACAATTAATTAGCTAATGAATATAAAAGTTTAGCATTTTTTTTTAAAAAATATCTTTTATTTACGTAGTTGAGAAGCTTCTCTGGCAAAATATTTTTTTATCTAGAATCTCCAATTATTATTTAAAACCAAAAATCGTGTTAATTAAACAACTACAACTGCAAAGGGGTTGCTCAATCACTGTATTAAATAAAATTATTATTTTTTGTTAAGCGACTCTCGGAACTTATTGGTTTTTCAAACGGACTTTTTTTTGACATAAGAAAAATTGTTTATTTCTTACGAATAAATGTTAAAAAAATGTATCAAAAATTTTGCGTGAGCAAATCATTGAACCATTTTAAATTTGTTAAGCTTATTAAATACGTCTTAGTTATTTATAAACGAATAGTGTTCTCAATGTTTTAAAAAGTAAAATAGAATAATTGTGCCATTTCACGAGTTTAGAATTTTGATCAAAATTTAGTCAGTTTTACGTAACAGCGTGAACTAAATGTATAATATTGTTGGCCGTACAAAATACTAAATTGATTCGTTTCATTTACAGAATACAATAAACTGACAAATTTAAATTGCATAACTTGTCGTTGAAATTACGTCTTTATATTATTAGTGGTTGTTTATATTAATAGTGCATTTAATTTCGGGTCGCCAAATAACGCTTTTATCAAACTCTAATCTGCAATTATCATAGATTCAGCGTACGTGAAGGTAATCGCTTTTAATTTTATTTGTTGTTTAACAAACAAATATAAAAGTTTTATTAAGGGGATTTTTAAAAAATTTGTTAAAGCAAGTTGTTGAATCGTACTGATATCTATGGTTTCTATACAATGTATTCAATTACTACAAAAAATAAGGTTTTGTCTCATAAGAATATAAACTTTTTAGAATGCAGTTGATTTATTGTTTTATTATTATTTTAACCCTTTTACACTGAAAGTCACGTCACAAAGCCAAAGTTTGTCAATTTTAGAATTTTAAAAAGTTTAATTTTTGTTTGTTATATCCAATTAACAATAAAACGTAACTCACGACATAGCTCAAATCTTACACTAATGTAAGATTGTGTAATTTTTCAGTTTTTATAACATATCTCTTACGTTTTCATCCTTAAAAAAAATTAATTACACATCTTTATGTTCCAGAAACTATAACGTTTTATGAAAATTAATCATTAACATTACATTATCTTTAACCCTTTAATATAGTAAAAGATTATTCATATAAGTTATGTTTTCCTCTCAAGTAAAAGCTAAAGAGAATTTGTGATTTGTTTTGATATGTTTTATGTTTAATTATGAACTATCAACTACACTTACGTTCTTATTATTGTAGTTACAACATCATTGCGAAGGTTGCAAAATGGCGGTTTCAAAAGTTAAAAAGTCAGCTTTAAAGTTTTAAAAATGTCAGAAAAAGAGATTGTTTCTTGGGCAAAAAATTATAATTAATTAGCAATTGTACTATTAAAGTTGGAGTTGTACGTGGCTTCATTTTAATTATTATAATTTTTTTAATTTATTAACACATGAAAAAAACAAAGATTATAAATTTTTCACATCCCTGACACATTACTTTATATTGTATCGTTATTTGCTGAATTAATTTTGATGAGGATAATTATTACAAAAAAAAATTGTCTCCCATACAGTCAATGAAATTATGTTTTCCAATTTAATTTTTTTTTTTGCCTATAAGTTATTCTTATATTTACTTAAAAAGTACAATTAATATTTCATTTATCTAAAAAGACCTTTACTTTGAGTGTGCAAAGGTTCATGGTTTTTTTAGTTTTAAGGTTGCAAAATTGCGGTTAAAAATTAAAAAATCAAGCATCGTATGTTATCACTATCTTTTTTATTCTTTAGTAAACATAAATTACAATGACTTAAAACGTATAATTGATGTTTAACATAACAAAAAAATGTTTTGCTTATAGCCTGCAATGGTTAATATTTGTTTAATTCAAGGGTCGCGAGATTGTTGTTTGGAATTTAAAAATAAACTTTTGTATAATGGGCCGAAGATTTCTTTCAGTATTGTTATAAAATATTATGGTTTCTGAGACATGTATGTTGTTCAGATTCACAGCTTTTTGTTCTATTTTTAAAACTTGTAATAACTTAATAAGTATAATACATGATTCACATGTCTATGTAATAAATCCATCGCTCTAAGTCTACAAAGGTTTATTATTGTATAATTTTGAGCACGCAAAATTATGGTTTTAAAATTAAAGACAGAGTTCTGTATATTAGACGTAATATTTGTTACAGTATTATTGATATATGTTGTGTATTATATGTCATTAAAAGTGAAGAAAGAATTTTTGTCCTCTTACTTATGACATTTATTATATTTAACTCAATAGAAACCATAAGGGATCTAAATTTCTGCAATATTGATAAACCGTAACATAATTCTAAGGGTAGTTATAGAGCCACTGGACAAGAATATATTTTTCAAAGGTTACGTCATCAACACTTATTTCGAGTTGACAATGACGGAGAAAAAAATTGTTTCATATTGGGCTAAAAATTATAATTATTTGACCATTGTATCATAAGAATTAAAAATGTACGTGGCTCAATATTGATTATAATTATTTTTTTTATCTATAAACACATGAAAAAATAATTAATTGTCAATTTTTTAAATCCTTGACACATTGTATCATATTGCTCCGATATTTGCAGAATACATTGTAATAAGGTCAATTAAAGGAATAAAAGTGTCTTCCATACAGTCAGAAAAATTGTTTTTGCTGATTATTTTCTTTTTTTGCTTATAAGTTACCCTTATATTTACTAAAAAAGTACAATTATTAATTTATACATCCAAGGAGACCTCCACAGTGAGTGTGCGAAGGTTTATGGTTGTTTAGTTCTAAGGTCGCAAAATTGCGGTTTAATTTTTGAGAATTAAGTTTTGTACGGTATTATTATTTTTTTTATTTTTCGATATATATGAATCACAATTACTTATAACGTATTATTAATGTACTACATGACCAAAAAATGTTTTGCTTATAGTCTGCAATAATTTATTATTTTTTAGTTTGAGGGTCGCGAGATTGCGGTTTTGAATCTATACATCAAATTCTGTATAATAGGCCGAAGATTTCTTAGAGGATTATCATAAAATGTCCCGTTTTCTAAAAAATGTATCTTGTTTTAAGTTACGGCCTTTAATTTTTTTTGTTGGCCTTGTAATAATTAATTTACTATTTAATAATGTTTTACACATCGAAGAAATTTATTGTTCTTAGTTTGCAAAGGCTTAAAATTTCATAATTTTAATGTCACGAAATTGCGATTCAATGTCAGAAAATCAAGTTCTAAATGCTAAAACAAATTTCTAGTAAAAAACAATTGAATTATGTCGTGTAATATATGTTGTTAGAGAAACGACAGAGCATTTTGTTCTCTGTCTAAGGACATTTTTTTAATTTAACTTCATTGCACCTTTTAGTAACTCAGGGACTTGAATATTTTAATTTGTTGACATGGACATAAAACAATTAATTAGCTAATGAATATGAAAGTTTAGCATTTTTTTTGAAAAAATATCTTTTATTTACGTAGTTGAGAAGCTTCTCTGGCAAAATATTTTTTTATCTAGAATCTCCAATTATTATTTAAAACCAAAAATCGTGTTAAATAAACAACAACAACTGCAAAGGGGTTGCTCAATCACTGTATTAAATAAAATTATAATTTTTCGTTAAGCGACTCTCGGAACTTATTGGTTTTTTAAACGGACTTTTTTTTGACGTAAAAGAAATTGTTTATTTCTTACGAATAAATGTTAAAAAAATTGTATCAAAAATTTCGCGTGAGCAAATCATTGAACTATTTTATATTTGTTGGGCTCATTAAATACGTCTTAGTTATTTATAAACAAATAGTTTTCTTAATGCTTTAAAAAGTAAAATAAAATAATTTTCTCATTTCACGAGTTTAGAATCTTGATTAAAATTTAGTCAGTTTTACGTAACAGCGTAAACTGAATGTATAATATTGTTGGCCGTACAAAATACCAAATTAATTCGTTTTTTTTTTAGAAAACATTTAACTGACAAATTTAAATTGCATAACTTGTCGTTAAAATAACGTGTTTGGATTATTAGTGGTTGTTTATATTAATAGTGCATTTAATTTCGGGTCGCCAATCTACGATCTTATCAAACTCTAATCGGCAATGATCATAGATTTTGCGTACGTGGCGGTAATCGCTTTTATATTTATTTGTTGTTAAACAAACAAATAATAAAGTTTAATTAAGGAGATTTTTTAAAAATTATTTAAAGCAAATTGTTGAATCGTACTGATATTTATGGTTCCTATACAATTTATTTAATTACGACAAAAAATTAAGTTTTGTCTCATAAGAATATAAATTTTTGAGAATGCAGTTGATTTATCGTTTTATTTTCATTTTAACCCTTTTACACTGAAAGTCACGTCACAAAGCCAAAGTTTGTCAATTTTTGAATTTTAAAAAGTTCAATTTTTGTTTGTTATATCCAATTAACAATAAAACGTAACTCACGACATAGCTCAAATCTTACACTAATGTAAGTTTGTGTAATTTTTTAGTTTTTATAATAATTCTCTTACGTTTTTATCCCTAAAAAAACTTAATAGCACATCTTTATGGTTCAGAAACTATAACGTTTTGTGAAAATTATTCATTAACATTACATTATCTTTAACCCTTTAATATAGTAAAAGATTATTCATATAAGTTATGTTTTCCTCTCAAGTAAAAGCTAAAGAGATTTTGTGATTTGTTTCGATATGTTTTATGTTTGCTTACGAACTATTAACTACACTTACGTTTTTATTATTGTAGTTGGAACATCATTGCGAAGGTTGTAAAATGGCACTTTCGAAAGTTAAAAAAAAGTTTTGAAAATGCCGGAGAAAAGATTGTTTCTTGGGCAAAAAATTATAATTTATTGGCAATTGTACTAAAAAAGTTGGAGTTGTCCGTGGCGTAATTTTTATTATTATAATTTTTTTAATTTATTAACACATGAAAAACAACAAAGATTATAAATTTTTCACATCCCTGACACATTACTTTATATTGTATCGTTATTTGCTGAATCAATTCTAATGAGGATAATTATTACAAAAAAAAATTGTCTTCCATATAGTCAATAAAATTATGTTTTCCAATTTATTTTTTTTTTTTGCTTATAAGTTATTGTTATATTTACTTAAAAAGTACAATTAATATTTTATTAATCTAAAAAGACCTTCACTTTAAGTGTGCGAAGGTTCATGGTTTTTTAGTTTTAAGGTTGCAAAATTGCGGTTACGAATTAGAAAATTAAGCATTGTATGTTATCACTATCCTTTTTATTCTTTAATAAATATAAATTACAATGACTTAAAACGTATCATTGATGTTTAACATATCAAAAAAATGTTTTGCTTATAGCCTGCAATGGTTAATATTTGTTTAATTCAAGGGTCGCGAGATTGTTGTTTGGAATCTAAAAATAAACTTTTGTATAATGGGCCGAAGATTTTTTTCAGTATTATTATAAAATATCATAATTTTTGAGACATGTATCTTGTTCAGAGTCACAGCTTTTTGTTCTATTTTTAAAACTTGTAATAACTTTATAAGTATAATACATGATTCACATGTCTATGAAATAAATCCATCGCTCTAAGTCTACAAAGGTTTATTATTGTGTAATTTTGAGCAAGCAAAATTATGGTTTTAAAGTTAAAGACAGAGTTCTGTATATTAGACGTAATATTTGTTACAGTATTATTGATATATGTTGTGTATTATATGTCATTAAAAGTGAAGAAAGAATTTTTGTCCTCTCACTTATGACATTTATTAAATTTAACTTAATTGAAACCGTAAGTGATCTAAATTTATGCAATATTGATAAACCGTAACATAATTCTAAGGGTAGTAATAGAGCCACTGGACAAGAATTTATTTTTCAAAGGTTACGTCATCAACACTTATTTCGAGTTGACAATGACAGAGAAAGAAATTGTTTCATATTGGGCTAAAAATTATAATTATTTGACCATTGTATCATAAGAATTAAAAATATACGTAGCTCAATATTGATTATATTTATTTTTTCCATCTATAAACACATGAAAAAATAATTAATTGTCAATTTTCTTAATCCTTGACACATTGTATCATATTGCTCCGATATTTGCAGAATACATTGTAATAAGGTCAATTAAAGGAATAAAAGTGTCTTCCATACAGTCAGAAAAATTGTTTTTGCTGATTATTTTCTTTTTTTGCTTATAAGTTACCCTTATATTTACTAAAAAAGTACAGTTATTAATTTATACATCCAAGGAGACCTCCGCAGTGAGTGTGCAAAGGTTTATGGTTGTTTAGTTCTAAGGTCGCAAAATTGCGGTTTAATTTTTGAGAATTAAGTTTTGTACGGTATTATTATTTTTTTTATTTTTCGATATATATGAATGTATTATTAATGTATGTTGTGTATTATATGTCAAAAAAAGTGGATGAAAAAATTTTGTCCTCTGACTTAGGACATTCATTAAATTCAATTTAATTCGAACCATAAGGGATTAAAGTTTATGCAATATTAATAAACCTCAACCTAATCCTAATAAAAGTAATAAAGCCACTGGATAAGAATTTATTTTTTAAAGGTTACGTCATTAACACTTATTTCGAGTTGACAATGCCGGAGAAAAAAATTGTTTTAAATTGGGCTAAAAATTATTATTATTTGACAATTGTTTTATGAAAATTAAAAATGTACGTGGCCTTATATCGATTATAATCATTTTTTTTATTTTTAAACACATAAAAAAATAATTAATTATCAATTTTCTAAATCCTTGACACATTGTATCAAATTGTTTTGATATTTGCAGAATGCATTCTAATGACGTCAATTATTAGAATAAAAGTGTCTCCCATACAGTCATAGAAATTGTTTTTGCTGATTATTTTCTTTTTTCGCTTATAAGTAACCCTTATATTTACTTAAAAAGTACAATTATTAATTTATACATCTAAGAAGACCTCGGCTTTGTGTGAGCAAAGTTTTTAGATTGTTCAGTTTTAAGGTCGCGTAATTGCGGTTAAAAATTAGAATATCAAGTATTGTATGTTATCATTTTATTTTTTTTTTCTTAATAAATATAAATTACAATGACCGTCAACGTTTAACTGATGTTTTACATAACACAAAAATGTTTTGCTTAGTGTCGGCAATGGTTCATTATTGTTTAATTTGAGGGTCGCGAGATTGCGGTTTGGAATCTGAATATCAACTTATTAATAATGGCCCGAAGATTTCTAACAGTATTTTTATGAAATGTCATGTTTTCTGAGACATGTGTTTTGTTCTTAGTCACAGCCTTTTATTTTATTGGTAAACCTTGTAATAATTTCATTAGTGTAACACATGATTTACACGTCTAAGAAATCTATCGCTCTTAGTCTACAAAGGTTTAATATTGTATGATTTAAAGTCGCACAATTGTGGTTTACAAAATTAAAGAATAAAGTTCTGAATATTACAAAAAATGTTTGTTACAGTACTATTAAATTAGGTTGTGTAATATACGTCATTAAAAAGTGGATGAAGAATTTTTTGTTCACTGACTGAGGACATTAATTCAATTTAACTCAATTGGAAACGTCAGGGTTTTAACTTTCTGCAATATTAATAAACTGTAACACAATTCGAAGGGTAGTATTAAAGTTACTGGATAGGAATTTAGTTTCAAAAGGTTACGTAATCAAAACTTAATTTGAGTTGAAAATGCCAGAGAAAGAGATTGTTTTATATTAGGCTAAAAATTGTAATTTTTTGACAATTGCATCATAAAAATTAAAGTTGTACGATGCTTTATATAAATAACTATGTCTTCTTTCATCTACAAACACATAAAAAATAATCGATTATGAATTTTTTAAATCCTTGACACATTGTATTATATTGTATCGATATTTGCAGAATGCATTCTAATGAGGTCAATGATTGGAAAAAAATGTCTCCCATACAGTCAGAGGAAATATTTTTGCTGATTTTTTTATTTTTTTTGCTAATAAGTCATTCTTATATTTACCTAAAAAGTACAATTGATATCCTATACATCCAAGAAGACCTTTGCTTTAAGTGTGCGAAGGTTTATGGTTGTTCAGTTTTAAGGTCGCGAAATTGCGGTTTAGAATTTAAAAATCAAATTTTGTACGTTATTATTATTATTTTATTTTTTGATGTATATAGATTACAATGACTTAAATCGTATGAATTATGTTCTACATAACAAAAAAATTTGTTGCTGAGAGTCTGCAATGGTTCATTATTGTTTAATTTGAAGGTCGCGAGATTGCGGTTTGGAAACCGAATATAAACTTCTGTATAATGGGCTAAAGATTTAAAACAGTATTATTTTAAAATTCTTTTTTTTTGAGACATGTATTCTGTTTTAAATTACGGACTTTAATTTTATTTGTAAACGTTGTAATCATTTAAATACTAAATATTATTATCTTACACATCTAAGAAATTAATTGTTCTAAGTCTGCAAAGGCTTGAAATTATATGATTTTTATGTCACGAAATTGCGATTTAATGTCAGAAAATCAAGTTCTGGATAATAAAACAAATTTTTTGTGAAGAATAATTGAGTTTTGTCTTGTAATATATGTTGTTAGAGAAATGACAAAGCATTTTGTTCTCTGTCTAAGGACTTTTTTTTAATTTAACTTCATTGCACCTTTTAGTAACTAAGGAACTTGAAGATTTTAATTTGTTGACATGGACATAAAACAATTAACTAGCTAATAAATACAAAAGTTTAGCATTTCTTAGACAAAAAAACTTTTATTTTCGTAGTTGAGAAACTTCTTTGGAAAAATATTTTTTTATCTTAAATCTTCAATCATTATTAATAAACAAAAATCGTGTTTATTAAACAACTGAAACTGTTAGGAGGTTGCTCAATTACTGTTTAAAATAAAATTATTATTTTTCGTTAAGTGACTCTTGAAACTTATTGGTTTTTCAATCGGACTTTTTTTTGACATGAAATAAATGTTTTATTTTTTACAAATAAATCCTAAAGAAACGTATCAAAAATTTTGCGAAATTAAATCAATAAACCATTTAATATTTGTTGGTTTCATTAAATACGTCTAGGTTATTTATAAGCGAATAGTTTTCTTAATCTTTTTAAAAGTGAAATGAAATAATTTCGCCAATTCACGGGTTCAGAATCTCGATCAACATTTAGTCGGTATTACGTAACAGCGTAAACTAAATGTATAATATTGTTGGCCGTACAAAATACTAGAATAATTCGTTTTATTTACGGAAAACAATCAACTGACAAATTAAAATTGCATTACTTTTATTTTTTTAAGTTTTATTAAGGGAATTTTTTTTAATTTTCTAAAGCAAGTTAATTAATCGTACTGATATTTATGGTTTCTATACAATGTATTTAATTCCGACAAAAAATTAAGTTTTGTCTTACAAATATATAAACTTTTCAGAATGCAGTTGATATATCGTTTTATTTTCATTTTAACCCTTTCACACTGAAAATCACGTTACAATGCCAAAGTTTGTTAATTTTAGAATTCCGAAAAGTTTAATTTTTGTTTGTTATATACGATTAACAATAAAATTCAACTCACGACATAGCTTAAATCTTACACTAATGTAAGTTTGTGCAATTTTTCAGTTTTTATAATAATTTTCTTACGTTTTCATCCTTAAAAAAAATTTATTATACATCTTTATGTTTTAGAAACTATAACGTTTTGTGATAATTAATCATTAAAATTACATTATCTTCAACCCTTTAATATAGTAAAAGATTATTCATATGAGTTATGTTTTCCTCTCAAGTAAAAGCTAAAGAGTTTTTGTGATTTGTTTTGATATGTTTCATGTTTGATTACGAACTATCAACTACACTTACGTTCTTATTATTGTAGTTAGACTATCATTGCAAAGGTTGGGAAATGATGGTTTCAACAGTTAAGAAAAAGTTTTAAGAGTACCAGAAAAAGAGATTGTTTCTTGGGCGAAAAATTATAATTTTTTGGCAATTGTATTATAAAAATTGAAGTTTCACGTGGCTTAATTTTTATTACTATAATTTTTTTTTTTATTAACACACGAAAAAAACAAATATTGTAAACTTGTTACATACCTGACACATTACTTTATATTGTATCGTTATTTGCTGAATAACTTCTAATGAGGATAATTATAACAAAAAAAAATTGTCTTTCATACAGTCAATAAAATTATGTTTTTCAATTCATTTTTTTTTTTGCTGATAAGTTATTGTTATATTTACTTAGAAACGTATAATTGATGTTCTACATAACACAAAAATGTTTTGCTTATTGTCGGCAATGGTTCATTATTGTTTAATTCGAGGGTCGCAAGATTGCGGTTTGGAATCTGAATATAAACTTCTGTATAATGGGCCAAAAATTTCTAACAGTACTTTTATGAAATGTCATGTCTTCTTAGACACGTATTTTGTTCTAAATAACAGCCTTTTATTTAATTTGTAAACCTCAAGATAATTTTATAAGTGTAATACATGATTTACACGTCTAAAAATTCCATCGCTTTAAGTATGCAAAGATTTAATATTGAATGATTTAAAGTCGCACAATTGTGGTTTACAAAATTAAAGATAAAGTTCTGTATATTACATAAAATATTTGTTACAGTATTATTAAATTAGGTTGTGTGATATATGTTATTAAACAGTAGATGAAGAATTTTTGTCCACTGACTGAGGACATTAATTCAATTTAACTTAATTGAAAACACATAAAAAAAAAAATTGATTATAAATTTTCTAAATCCTTGACACATTGTATTATATTGTATTGATATTTGCAAAATGCATTCTAATGAGGTCAATTATTCGAAAAAAAATGTCTGCCATACAGTTAGAGAAATTATTTTTGCTGATTTTTTTTTTTTCGCTACTAAGTAACCCTTATATTTACTTAAAAAGCACAATCGATATATCATACATCCAAGAAGACCTTTGCTTTGAGTGTGCGAAGGTTCATGGTTGTTCAGTTTTAAGGTCGCGAAATTGCGGTTTAGAAATTAAAAATCAAATTTTGTACGTTATTATTATTTTTCTATTTTAAGATGAATATGAATTACAATGACTTGAAACGTACGAATTATGTTCTACATAACAAAAAAATGTGTTGCTTAGAGTCTGCAATGGTTCATTATTGTTCAATTTCAAGGTCGCGAGATTGCGGTTTGGAATCTGAATATAAACTTCTGTATAATGGGCCGAAGAATTCTATCTGTAGTATTTAAAATTTTTTTTTTTTTTGAGACATGTGTTTTGTTTTAAGTCACGGCCTTTTATTTTATTTGTAAACGTTGTAATAATTTAAATACTAAATATTATTATTTCACACATCTAAGAAATTCATTGTTCTAAGTCTGCAAAGGCTAAAAATTATATAATTTTTATGTCGCGAAATTGCGATTAAATGTCAGAAAATCAAGTTCTGGATGTTAAAACAAATTTTTTGTGAAGAATAATTGAATTTTGTCGTGTAATATATGTTGTTAGAGAAATGACAAAGCATTTTGTTCTCTGTCTAAGGACTTTTTTTTAATTTAACTTCATTGCACCTTTTAGTAACTAAGGAACTTGAAGATTTTAATTTGTTGACATGGACATAAAACAATTAACTAGCTAATAAATACAAAAAATTAGCATTTCTTGGACAAAAAAACTTTTATTTTCGTAGTTGAGAAACTTCTTTGGAAAAATATTTTTTTATCTTAAATCTTCAATTATTATTAATAAACAAAAATCGTGTTTATTAAACAACTGAAACTGTTAGGAGGTTGCTCAATTACTGTGTAAAATAAAATTATTATTTTTCGTTAAGTGACTCTTGAAACTTATTGGTTTTTCAATCGGACTTTTTTTTGACATGAAATAAATGTTTTATTTTTTACAAATAAATGCTAAAGAAACGTATCAAAAATTTTGCGAAAGTAAATCAATAAACCATTTAATATTTGTTGGTTTCATTAAATACGTCTAGGTTATTTATAAGCGAATAGTTTTCTTAATCTTTTTAAAAGTGAAATGAAATAATTTCGCCAATTCACGGGTTCAGAATCTCGATCAACATTTAGTCGGTATTACGTAACAGCGTAAACTAAATGTATAATATTGTTGGCCGTACAAAATACTAGAATAATTCGTTTTATTTACGGAAAACAATCAACTGACAAATTAAAATTGCATTACTTTTATTTTTTTAAGTTTTATTAAGGGAATTTTTTTTAATTTTCTAAAGCAAGTTAATTAATCGTACTGATATTTATGGTTTCTATACAATGTATTTAATTCCGACAAAAAATTAAGTTTTGTCTTACAAATATATAAACTTTTCAGAATGCAGTTGATTTATCGTTTTATTTTCATTTTAACCCTTTCACACTGAAAATCACGTTACAATGCCAAAGTTTGTTAATTTTAGAATTCCGAAAAGTTTAATTTTTGTTTGTTATATACGATTAACAATAAAATTCAACTCACGACATAGCTTAAATCTTACACTAATGTAAGTTTGTGCAATTTTTCAGTTTTTATAATAATTTTCTTACGTTTTCATCCTTAAAAAAAATTTATTATACATCTTTATGTTTTAGAAACTATAACGTTTTGTGATAATTAATCATTAAAATTACATTATCTTCAACCCTTTAATATAGTAAAAGATTATTCATATGAGTTATGTTTTCCTCTCAAGTAAAAGCTAAAGAGTTTTTGTGATTTGTTTTGATATGTTTCATGTTTGATTACGAACTATCAACTACACTTACGTTCTTATTATTGTAGTTAGACTATCATTGCAAAGGTTGGGAAATGATGGTTTCAACAGTTAAGAAAAAGTTTTAAGAGTACCAGAAAAAGAGATTGTTTCTTGGGCGAAAAATTATAATTTTTTGGCAATTGTATTATAAAAATTGAAGTTTCACGTGGCTTAATTTTTATTACTATAATTTTTTTTTTTATTAACACACGAAAAAAACAAATATTGTAAACTTGTTACATACCTGACACATTATTTTATATTGTATCGTTATTTGCTGAATAACTTCTAATGAGGATAATTATAACAAAAAAAAATTGTCTTTCATACAGTCAATAAAATTATGTTTTTCAATTCATTTTTTTTTTTGCTGATAAGTTATTGTTATATTTACTTAGAAACGTATAATTGATGTTCTACATAACACAAAAATGTTTTGCTTATTGTCGGCAATGGTTCATTATTGTTTAATTCGAGGGTCGCAAGATTGCGGTTTGGAATCTGAATATAAACTTCTGTATAATGGGCCAAAAATTTCTAACAGTACTTTTATGAAATGTCATGTCTTCTTAGACACGTATTTTGTTCTAAATAACAGCCTTTTATTTAATTTGTAAACCTCAAGATAATTTTATAAGTGTAATACATGATTTACACGTCTAAAAATTCCATCGCTTTAAGTATGCAAAGATTTAATATTGAATGATTTAAAGTCGCACAATTGTGGTTTACAAAATTAAAGATAAAGTTCTGTATATTACAAAAAATATTTGTTACAGTATTATTAAATTAGGTTGTGTGATATATGTTATTAAACAGTGGATGAAGAATTTTTTGTCCACTGACTGAGGACATTAATTCAATTTAACTTAATTGAAAACACATAAAAAAAAAAATTGATTATAAATTTTCTAAATCCTTGACACATTGTATTATATTGTATTGATATTTGCAAAATGCATTCTAATGAGGTCAATTATTCGAAAAAAAATGTCTGCCATACAGTTAGAGGAATTATTTTTGCTGATTTTTTTTTTTTTCGCTACTAAGTAACCCTTATATTTACTTAAAAAGCACAATCGATATATCATACATCCAAGAAGACCTTTGCTTTGAGTGTGCGAAGGTTCATGGTTGTTCAGTTTTAAGGTCGCGAAATTGCGGTTTAGAAATTAGAAATCAAATTTTGTACGTTATTATTATTTTTCTATTTTAAGATGAATATGAATTACAATGACTTGAAACGTACGAATTATGTTCTACATAACAAAAAAATGTGTTGCTTAGAGTCTGCAATGGTTCATTATTGTTCAATTTCAAGGTCGCGAGATTGCGGTTTGGAATCTGTATATAAACTTCTGTATAATGGGCCGAAGATTTCTATCTGTAGTATTTAAAATTTTTTTTTTTTTTGAGACATGTGTTTTGTTTTAAGTCACGGCCTTTTATTTTATTTGTAAACGTTGTAATAATTTAAATACTAAATATTATTATTTCACACATCTAAAAAATTCATTGATCTAAGTCTGCAAAGGCTAAAAATTATATAATTTTTATGTCGCGAAATTGCGATTAAATGTCAGAAAATCAAGTTCTGGATGTTAAAACAAATTTTTTGTGAAGAAAAATCGAATTTCGTCGTGTAATATATGATGTTAGAGAAATGAGCATTTTGTTCTCTGTCTAAGGACTTTTTTTAATTTTACTTCATTGCACCTTTTAGTAACTAAGGGACTTAAAGATTTTAATTTGTTGACATGGACATAAAACAATTAATTAGCTAATGAATACAAAAGTTTAGCATTTTTTAGGCAAAAAAACTTTTATTTTCGTAGTTGAGAAACTTCTCTGGCAAAATATTTTTTTATCTTGAATCTCCAATTATTATTCAAAAACAAAAATCGTGTCAATTAAACAACTCAAACTACAAAGGGGTTGCTAAATCACTGTGTAAAAAAATATTATTATATTTGTTTAGCGACTCCTGGAGCTTGTTGGTTTTTTAAACGGACTTTTTTTAGACATGAAAACAATATTTTATTTTTACGAATAAATGTTAAAAAACGTATCAAAAATTTTGCGTAAGCAAATCAATAAATCATTTTACATTTGTTGATTTTATTGAATACGTCTTAGTTATTTATAAACGAATAGTTTTCTTAATGTTTTTAAAAGTGAAATAAAATAATTTGGCAAATTCACGGGTTTAGAAACTCGATCAAAATTTAGTCAGTTTTACGTAACAGCGTAAACTAAATGCATAATATTGTTGGCCATACAAAATACTAGAATAATTTGTTTTATTTACAGAAAACAATTAACTTCCAAATTTAAATTGCATCACTTATCGTTAAAATGACGTCTTTATATTATTAGTGGGCGTATATATTATAAATGCATTTAATTGCGGGTCGCCAAATTACGCTCTTATCAAACTCTAATCTGCAATTATCATAGATTCTGCGTACGTGGAGGTAGTCGCTTTTTATTTTATTTGTTGTTAAACAAACAAATAATAAAGTTTTATAAAGGGGATATTTTAAAAATTTTTTAAAGCAAGTTGTTGAATCGTACTGATATCTATGGTTCCTTTGAAATGTATTAAATTACGACAAAAAATGAAGTTTTGTCTCATAAGAATATAAACTTTTTAGAATGCAGTTGATTTATTGTTTTATTTTTATTTTTACCCTTTTACACCGAAAGTCACGTCAAAATGCCAAAGTTTGTCAATTTTAGAATTTTAAAAAGTTTTGATTTGTTTGTTACATTTGATTAACAATAAAATGTAACTCACGACATAGCTTAAATCTTTTACTGATGTAAGTTTGTGTAATTTTTCAGTTCTTATGATGATTTTCTTACGGTCTTATCTTAAAAAAAAATTTATTATACATCTTTATGTTCCAGAAACTATAACTTTTTGTGAAAATTAATCATTAACATTACATTATCCTCAACCCTTTAAATAGTAAAAGATTATTCATACATGTTATGTTTTCCTCTCAAGTAAAAGCTAAAGAGATTTTGTGATTGGTGTTGATATGTTTTATGTTTGATTACGAACTATCAACTACACTTTCGTTCTTATTATTGTAGTTAGAATATCGTTGCAAAGGTTGTGAAATGGCGGTTTTAAAAGTTAAAAAAAAGTTTTAAAAATGCCAGAAAAAGAGAATGTTTCTTGGGCGAAAAATTATAATTTTCTGGCAATTGTATTATAAAAATTGAAGTTGTACGTGGCTTAATTTTTATTATTATAATTTTTTTAATTTATAAACACATGAAAAAAACAAAGTTTATAAATTTTTTACATCCCCGACACATTACTTCATATTGTATCGTTATTTGCTAAATAAATTTTAATGACGATAATTATTACAAAAAAAAATTGTCCCCCATACAGTTAATGAAATTATGTTTTCCAGATAATTTTTTTTTTTGCTTATAAGTTTTTCTTATATTTACTTAAAAAGTACAATTAATATTTCATACATCCAAAAAGACCATTGCTTTGAGTGTGCAAAGGTTTATGGCTTTTCAGTTTTAAGGTCGCAAAATTGCAGTTAAGAATTAGAAAACACATATTGTATGTTATCATTATTTTTTTTATTTTTCAACAAATATAAATTTTAATGACTTGTACACAAAAATGTTTGGCTTATTGTCTGCAATGGTTCATTATTGTTTAATTTAAGGGTCACAAGATTGCGGTTTGGAATCTGAATATAAACTTTATGTATAATGGCATGAAGATTTCTAACAGTATTTTTATGGAATGTCATGTTTTCTGAGACATGTGTTTTGTTCTTAGTCACAGCCTTTTATTTTATTGGTAAACCTTGTAATAATTTTATTAGTGTAACACATGATTCACACGTCTAAGAAATCTATTGCTCTAAGTCTACAAAGAATTAATATTGTATGATTTAAAGTTGCACAAATTGAAGATAAGGTTTTGTATATTAGACAAAATATTTGTTACAGTATTATTAAATTAGGTTGTGTATTATATGTCATTAGAAAGTGGATAAAAAATTTTCGTCCTCTGACTTAGGACATTTATCAAATTTAACCTAATTGGAACCATCAGGGATTTAAGTTTCTGCAATATTAATAAACTGTAACACAATTCGAAGGGTAGTATTAAAGTTACTGGATAGGAATTTTGTTCCCAAAGGTTACGTAATTAACACCTAATTTGAGTTGAAAATGCCAGAAAAAGTGATTGTTTTATATTGGGCTAATAATTATAATTTTTTGACAATTGTATCATAAAAATTATAGTTGCACGTGGCTTAATATAAATAACTAGCAGCCCCCCGTCTCAGCTTCGCCCGAGACTTACTAAATGAAACACCGTAGTGTGTTGACATGTAATGTGAAACATTTTCAGTAAGAAATTCTACACATATTCCTGATGCATCTCAGAACCAAAAACTTTCTATTGAAAACATATTTTTTCGGAATCCATATAGTTTATTTGGTCAAATAATAAGGTATAAAAATTCAAAAAAATAATTATGCTGAAAAGTACCGTGCGTTCTTTATGCCATAAAATAATCGGTGGCCATTAGAAGCCGTTGATTTACAGTTCTTTCTGTGCAATTCAAAAAAACGGCTTTTTTTTTTAACTGTTGAGATTTTAAACCCCCAAAAAATTTGAATTAAAAAAAAATTTTTTTTCTCATATCTCACAGTTTTATTACCAGAGCAACAAAGTCCTGGACCTTAATCTCTACATTTTTATTGGCACAAAAACGCAAATATATGTTCTACTCATCAAAAAATCTGAATAGGATCTTTAAAGATTTCAGAGATTGCTGTGAGAGTACAATGAAAAGCTGATCTCTCATGTAATGGACTCTTCAGTTGTCGATTTTGACGCTGCTGTCTCAATCTCGATGAATTTTCTGCGTCAGTTTCTTGACGCCTAAGAAAAATTGTATTTATTATATACACTTAAAGTTTTTCTTCCAATTCACCCTTTTTCGACTTTTGGCATGCTTAAAATTTTTGTGATCCCTAAAAGCTGTTTTCTGTCAACTTTGTTAAGTTCTAATATATTTGTTGGCAAGGTAGTTCGACGTCCGACGGCCCTAAAAAACACCGGTGAGCTTCTTAAGTAAACTCTTTCTTGACTGCAGTTAACAGCAATTGTGACTGCCTGGATACCTCAGGGTGATCTTCTCTGGCTTGCTGTCGAAGACCCAGACTGATTGAAAGAAAAATTACAAAGTCCGAAGCTTTGGGGCTATTTGTAGTGCTCTTTCCTAACGTCTCCCGGTATAACGTCGAAGACGTTGGTGTCTAAAGCACCTTTTTTATTTGCAGATTCAGTTCATTTTGGTGATCTTAGATGGGGAGATTGGTTAGTGATACTTGTCCAGTGGAGGTTGTTCCATTGGCTCAAGTTTTTTTTTCTTTATAGCTGTTATAGGTTTGCCCACCGCAGACCTGGGAAAAGATCAGTGATTCCTGGTTGAATGCTTAGAGTCGAGAGGGTAATATAGGGTCGTCGGTCACCGGGTTTTCCAGCCTTGCGAAGAACAACTCCGCAGGTGACGTCTGCTAGTGAATGGCTGACTTGGTTTAATAGTGTTCGTCTTTAGTTAATATAGTCTTTTAGTCGACGAATCGCTTTCGGAAATGGTAATAAGAATGTATTTGTTGGCAAGATAGTTTACACTTAGGTGGATCCTCAAAAGAACCGATGAAATTGATAGTTAAGTAGGGAACGTAAATACTTATAATGACCCTAAAAAGCGCCAGTGGTGAAACTTCCAGGCTATTCTTTATTATTATTCCTGATGATGAAGAGCTGGCTACAGGTTGCTTAATTCTTACCCTGGGAGTCTCGATGCACGGAGACTGTGATCGAAGGAGATACGCCACTGACCAAAGAATATCTCGTCTTGGGTCGATCCCCGGATAACCAACCGCTCATCGTTAGACGGGAACATGTGGGTAAGCGCATTGGGGACGCGACGACCAAGAAGGTAGCCGTTGTGGCTGCCCGTGCCCCTTAAAGCTGTTTTCCCTTGCTTACATTTGTAGCCACAAATTTTCTAACTGCACCAGGTGGGACTGCCACACAACTCTGAAGAGTTGGTGCAGATTGTGCTCTGGCTAGATATGTTTCCTGGTATTGTGGCAGCGACGGCATCGGTTAAAATTAATTTTTTTTTTTTCGATCGCACTCATTGAGATTCAGGGTGAATGGACACCTTGGTTCCTTCCCGCTTAGAGAAAAGTGTCGTCCATAACCGGGATACCCAGCTGTAAAACTATCTTCAGCATTCTCTATACAGCTCGTTGAACTGCCTAAGCTCGACTACATCACGATCAAGACGCTCCGGCTTATTATAACTACACTCATTTAATTATGTTGCAGGTAGCTTCGATTTTATGTCGACGCCACCTAGCGGATTTTACTGAACTAAAGTAAAAAGCGGGCAAATTTTTGCAAAACTTTGAGCTAATTAATTGCTATTGTTATTTAATATTTTAAGATAAAAACTATACTAAAACCATCTAGGAAATATCATAAATCAGTGTGCAAAATTTCAGCAAAATCGGTTCAGTAGTTTTCACGGTTAGCGATTACAACGGTTTTAGCGACTTTGCTTTATATATTAGTAAGATAAGATTATTATTTCTACTATCTATAAACTCATAAAAAAATAATCGATTATGAATTTTTCAAATCCTTGACACATTGTGTTATATTGTATCGATATTTGCAGAATGCATTCTAATGAGGTCAATTATTCGAAAAAAAATGTCTCCCATACAGTCAGAGGAATTATTTTTGCTGATTTTTTTTTTTTTCGCTACTAAGTAACCCTTATATTTACTTAAAAAGTACAATTGATATATTATACATCCAAGAAGACCTTCGCTTTGAGTGTTTGAAGGTTCATGGTTGTTCAGTTTTAAGGTCGCGAAATTGCGGTTTAGAATTTAAAAATCAAATTTTGTACGTTATTACTATTATTTTCATTTTTTGATAAATATAAATTACAATGACTTAAAACGTATAATTAATGTTCTACATAACTAAAAAATGTGTTGCTTATAGTCTGCATTGGTTCATTATTGTTTAATTTAAAGGTCGCGAGATTGCGGTTTGGAATCTGAATATAAACTTCTGTATAATGGGCCGAAGATTTCTAACAGTATTATTTCAAAATTTAGTGCTTTCTGGGACATGTATTCTGTTCTAAGTCACGACCTTTTATTTGATTTGTAAACGTTGTAACAATTTAATTACTAATTATTATTATTTTACACATCTAAAAAATTCATTTTTCTAAGTCTGCAAAGGCTTAATATTATATAATTTTAAGGTCACGAAAATGCGATTTAATATGAGAAAATCAAGTTCTAAATGTTAAAACAAATTTTTTGTATAGTATTATTGAATTATGTCGTGTATTATATGTTGTTAGAGAAACGACAGAGCAATTTGTCCCCTTTTTAAGGACTTCTTTTCAATTTAAATTCATTGCACCCTTAAGTAACTAAGGGACTTACATATTTCAATTTGTTGACTCGGACATAAAACATTGTACTGGCTAATAAATACAGTAGTAAAGCATTTTTTTGACAAAAAAAATTATTGTTACGTAGTTTAGAAACTTCTTTAGAAAAATATTTTTTTTATTTTGAATTTCCAATAATTATCCGCAAACAAGAAATCGTGTTAGTCGGACATCTTTCACTGCATAGTGGTCGCTAAATCGCTGTGTATAAAAAAATCATTATTTTCTGTTAAGCAACTATTGAAATTTATTGTTTGATTAACGTACTTACTTCTGACATAAAAAAAATTGTTTATTTCTAACAAATAAATGTTAAAAAAACGTATTAAGAATCTTGCGTTAGCAAATTTTAAAACCAGTTAATATTTGTTTAATTGATTAAATACGTTTGAGTTATTTATTAATAAATAATTTTTTTCATTTCCTCGAAAGTGAAATAAGATATTTCCGGAATTTTTACGAATTCAGAGTCTCGATTAAAATTGAGTCAGTTATACGTATCAGCGTAAACTAATCGTATAATATTGTTGGCCATGCACAATGCTAGATAAATTTGTTTTATTTATGTAGAATAATTGATTGACAGTTTTAAATTACATAACTCAACGTTTAAATAACGTGTTTATGCTAATAGTGGTTTTTATCTCGAGTCACCTAATTGCGCTTTTATGAAACTTAAATCTGCAATTATCCAAGATTCTCAAAATGTGGAGATGTTCGTATTCAGTTTGTATATGGTTATTATTCATTTTATTTAAATAAGATGAAATATTTAGTTTTGTTCATATAAAGTTTGTACCCCTTAAAATTAACATTAATTACTTAAAAAATCAGGATTTGAGTATTTGCATACCTATACTTGCGCTACAATAGCAAGGTTTGATAGTTGTAAGCTTCTAGAAGACTTTTTTTTTTGTTTTCATATTCGATAAACAATAAAAATTAGTTTATGAGAGAACTTAAATATTAGACTATTTTAAGTTAATAAGTTGTCTTAGTTTTTATAACAGTTCTAATACACTTTTAATTAAAAAAATTTTTTTCTTATAATTTTAAGTTTTATAAACTATAACGTATTGTAAAAATCAATTATAAACATAAATTTATCTTCTATCTTTTAATATCGTAATAGATAATTGATAGTAAGTAATTGTTCTAATAGCTAAGAGGGTTTTGTGATTTGTTTTAATATGTTTTATGTTTAATTACGATTTATCAACTACAGTGACGTTCTTATTATTGTAGTTAAAGTCCTCCTAGCAAAGGTTGCAAAATGACGGTTCGAAAAATTAAAAAAAAAAATTTTTTTTTAAATCCCTAGTAAATTAATATTTTTTGTTATTGTATGTGAGTTTTTTAACTATCTGCAATGTTAATGAATTGTAACACAATTTTAATAACAGTTATATAGCCCCTTTATTAAAATTAAATTTTTAAGTGTTATGTGATGAACACAATTAATGCAAGTTTAAAATGCTATAAAAAGGGGATGTTTTGTATTGAGCATGAAATCAAATGTTTTTGACAAATGTCTCATGAAAATTTAAGTTGTACAGGGCTTAATTCTTAATGTTATTATTTCTCTAATTCATGTAGACATAAACAGCACACAGACTATACATTTTTCAAATCGTTGACATATTTTATTGTATCGTTAATTACAGAGTAAATTACATTAAAGTCGATTATCGTAAGATAAAATAAACTAAGTTTAATATTGTGAGAGAAATTATATTTGCCAAATATTATATTTTTTGCTTATTAGTGTACCTTTTATTTACTTGAAGAGTATAAATTATGTTCAACACATCTAAGAAATCCATCGCTTCAAGTCTGCGAAGGTTCATGATTGTATGATTTTAAGGTCACGAAATTGTGGTTAAAAATTTGAAAATAAAGTTCTGTATGTTAAAACAAATACTTTTTATAGCATTATTAAGTTATAAAATATTATATATGTTGTTAGAAGAAAAAATATAACAGTTCGTTCTACGTTTAGGGACTTTTTTGTTAAATTTCAATTCATTGCACCTTTTAGTAACGTAGGGACTCATTCACTATAATACAGTGACTTGGACAAAAAATATTGTACTGGCTCATGATTTCAAAAGTAGAGCATCCTTTAAAAGAAAAAAAATTTTTTCATTACGTAGATTGAAAATTTTTCTGGCAAAATATTTCTCAATATTAAATCTTCAATCATTATCTGCAAACAAATAATGGTGTTAGTCAAATAACCACAACTGCTAAGGGGTTGCTAAATCGTTGTGTAAAAGAAAATTATTATTTTTTGTTGAGCAGCTATGAAAATTCGTTGTTTTATTAACGCCTTTACCTCTGACATAATAAAAAAATTGATTTTGTTTTATTTATATAAAATAATAAACCAACTGATTAAAATTGCATAATTCAACATAAAAGCAGGGTGTTTATATTAATAGTGCGCTCAATCACGAGTCACGGAATTGCGCTCTTATAAAACTTAAATCTGCAATTATCATAGATTCTGCGTACGTGGAGATGTTTGTTATTTCTTTTATTTGTTTTTAAACAAATAAATAATAAAGTTTTACTCAAGGATTTCTCACGAATTTTTCAAGACATGTTGTTAAATCGTACTCATATTTATTGTCGTTATGCAAGTAATTTTAATACGACAATAAATTCAGTTATGTTCTTATAAAGCTTATACTACTCAGAATTGAGTTGAATTATTTTTAAAATCCAATTTTTACTATTTTTATTCCTAAAGTCGCGCCCTTATATCAAGGTTTGATAATGGTGAGATTCTAGAAAATTTTTTTTTCGATTTTTTTATCCGATAAACAAAAAAAATTAATTCACGGGAGGACACAAATATATAAGATTTATGTAAGTTAATGTAGGTTCTAAGTCTTTATAACAAATCTAGTACGTTTTAACCCTTTAACAAGTTTTTTTTTATAATTTTGGTTTTCATTAATTATAACGTATTGTAAAAGTAATCATTATTATAATCTTATTTTGTATCTCTTGATACCGTAATAGGTTATTGATATATGTAGTTGCTTTCCACAAGTAATAGCTTAACAGATTTTCTGATTTATTTTAATATTTACTATGTAGTTGTGAAGGACACCATATCAAAGGTCACGAAATCGTGGTTCAAAAAAATTTTTAAAAATAATTTTTTTAAATCCCTCGTCAATTTATGTTTTTTGTTTTTGTATATTAAATCTTTTAACTATAAGCAATAATGATTGATTGTAACACAATTTCAGTAGCACTTATGAAGCTACTTAATTAAGAGCCATGTTTTAAATGTTACGTAATAAAGATAATTCATTCCGGATCAAAAAGCTATAAAAAAGGGATGTTTCCTTTTGTGCTTAAAATTAAATACTTTTGGCAAATGTAATAAATAAATTTAAGTTATACGTAGCTTGATTTTTAATGTAAATATTGCTTTTTATAATTTTTACATAAAAAGCGTTAAGATTATAAATTTTTTGAATCAGTGACATTTTTTACAACCATGTATTGTCAAGTACAGAGTAAATTACAATAGGTCAATTATTTCAAAATAGAATATAGTGTTATCAATATAGTAAAAATTAAAATATTGTCTGATTGTTATTTTTTTTTTTTAATGAATGTATATTACAATGACTTTAACGTATAATTAATGTTTTACACATCACACAACCAAGAAACTTTTTGCTTTTAGTCCGCAAAGGTTAATTTTCGTTCAGTTTGAGGGTCGCGAGATTGCGGTTTGAAATCTGAAAATCAAGTTCAGTATATTAGCCAAATGTTGACAGTATTATTATAATATGTCGTTTATTATGGTTTATACATCTTGTTTCGAGTTATGGACTAATAAATGTTACACCTTGTTTGAAAATATTTTTCTTGAATTGTCTTTTGCAAAAGCAGTTTGTCTTTGGTTTGTTTGTTAGTCAAAGATTTATGTATCTATATTGTTATAGAAATTGGACACTAAGATTCCTTTTTTTACTCCATATAAACGTTTGCTCTGACTGATTTAAATGAAAACGTTTTTCCTTAGGCAATTGGATAAAAAATTAGAAAATTGTTTGAGAATTGTTAGTTGTATAAAACATACGTAAGCCTTTCATCAATTGATAAAGTAATTATTATTTTGCCAAGAACAAAATGTTATTTATTTGTCTTTTGTGAAAAATTTTCACAATTTTATAGATTTTGAGCATTTCTATGTGAAGTTAAAATACAGAATTTCTTATTATAGTTGCTATGTTTTTGTCTTACAATATAATTAATTATTTTGTTTCAACGATGTAAAATACTTGTACTACAAAAATATATTATAGCTCGGTTTTTATAATCCTATATGCTTGAGAAAATAGAAAAAGAATTAACTTAACAGACTTAAGACCACTTCATATAAATTTTTCTGATAAAAACGGTAAACTTATACACAAAAATTATGTAACTACATTGTTTATAATAGTTTCAATATTAACGTGAGGACATTTGAACTTATTTTAAAATTTTCACTATTTTCTCTACACCGATTATAGTCTATGCATAAGAATTCTTTTTGTAGTAAGTATTTATATAATGCAGTAATATATTGACAATTATTGAAGAATGTTGACGTTAGGGCTTTCAAACTTATTGAAAAGTCTGTCTTAGTATTTCCATGTATATTATGAAGTCTGCAGAAGTACTTTCTTTTTTGTAAGTATTTAATGTGCATTAAAGTGAGTATTTCGTAATAAGGATGACTTGAAATACATTTATCTTCCTACTACAGCATCTCTTGCTGATACGTCACTATTGTATAAATATTTTTTCTAAATTTTAACTTCTTATAAATTTGAACACTATTCTGAATTATTTCAGCTTATTGTTTAGTAAGTATTTTTTTGAGCCATACTGTTGCTTATGGCGATACCTTTACATGACTTTAGAGTCTTCATAAGTACCCCTCCACTAATTAAAGTGTCTGCATAAGTACCTTCTCTGTTTTAAGGATTTAAATAATGCTATTGAGAGGAAGGTTTGTGATTAGTGGGACTTGAAATAAATTTATCTTTTTTTATTTTACTTTGTATATCATTATTCACTTATTTATTTTAATATTTAGAATAACTTTGAGCTTTGCTAGATCTTATTAATCTTCTGAATAAGGGTAGCCTATTTAAAAATAAAGAATTTTTTTTTTTTTTTATTGTTCATAATTGCAATTAATTATTGACTAAAAAGAAGTGGTAGTGGTACGTACTTATTATTCTTATATCAAGCTGATATGAATTCAAATGAGTTCGCATTTAATCTAAAGAGTTTAATACTATCTCTACACTCATTACTTTGACTTTATGAGTTTTTCTTACATCTTTGCCTACAATATCGTCAGTAGTAAACAATAAATGTATTACAATCTGAAATTTCCGTTTGTCTTACACAATGTCCTGGATAATTGTAGCCTTCTTTAGTACAACTATTTCTCCAGCTTTTTTATTGGTTGTGATGATAACATACTAATGCTTATAAACTTACTTAAGAGTCTTCATAAGTCTTCCTACATTTACTAAAATGTCTGCATAAGTATCCTTTCTGTTATAAAAATTAATATGCTGTTTTATGTATGAGGTTAATGATAAGTGCGACTTATAGTTAATTTATCCTTTTATTCAAGCGTGATTTATTAATATGTAATCACTTAAAAGAATGTTAACCATGAACTGACTATTATATTAGCTCTTTACAATGTCCAAAATAATAATAGCCAAATTAAAAAAAAAAACATGTTTTCCCACTACTTTTATTTCTAATGATATAAATAAACCAATGTTTAAAAAAAATGTTAGTAGGACGTACTTAAAATTTTCAAATTAAGTTAATGTGTAGAACGTACCTCAAGTTTTCAGATTAAGTTAATGTAAATATTAAAAAGTTTTAGCTTCTTCGAAACAGTTTATTATCATCACTTTACCTAGTTAATTCTCCGTAACTTCCCGTTTTGATGAAAGTGTTAACATCACGTAAAGAAGTGTGATGTTGATGTTTTGGTAACTCCAAAAAAACTTTCAGTTTTTTTAAACTTATGTTTCTATTTCCCGCTAGCTTTATACAAAGGCCTACATAATAGTAGTCTGTTATTGTGCACGTATATTTCTGCACGTATAGACTGATGCTCAAAAATCGTAGCAATAGAACGTTTATTAGATAGTTAGCCTACTAAGTTCTTCGGTCTAGTAAGTAAAATCGTCAATATCTTTGTACTTTCTCAAGTGTCTTTATAAGTAACTTAACATTTATTCAAGTGTCTGCATAAGTACCCATTCTGTTAAAAGTATTCCTATAACACATTCTTCAATGTACATTACAACTTAAAACCTCTGTAAGCTTTGACTAAACTTTTGAATAACTGTAAACTATTATGAAAATAATTTTTTCCAACCTTTTCTATTGCTTATGATATCTATTAACCATTGTTAAACTAAGGATAATAATACGCATATATTAGCATGTTTTTATTTATTCGTGAGTCTGCATATGTATCTCTACACTAATTGAATTGTCCGCATAAGTTTCCTTCCGGTTGTAGTTATTTAAATAACGCTGTGAAATTCAAGAATGGTCATAAGTAAGACTTTAGCATCAGTTTTTAGAATTCAAATTTGCATTTAACTCAATTTTTGTATTACGTAATACAACAATTATCATAATTTAAAATTTACGTTAGTCTTAAACAAAGCATAATTTTAAATTATATTGCTATTTTTAGGTACGAAGTATTCTTGTTAGGTTAAACTGTTTTAAATTCGTGTAATGTAGTTATTATTAAATTTGTTTAAAAATTATCATGAGCATATCTAAGGCTGTTAAAATCAGGCAACATTTGTTAGAGTATATATTATTAAAATATGCAAGGCATGAGCAGAAATGTGAAGCCCACCTACGTTTTAAGCTACTTCTACTTTACTTATGCTATGATATAATCTGTCAAACTTGTGAATTTGGTAACGTAGTCGGAAACTATCATATGTTTTGCATAATTGTAAAATGTAGTAAATAATTTTAAAATCAGAGTAAAATGTATGTTGACAAAAAATATGATTGTTAAGTCATGCCACCAGAAATTTTACAACACCATAAGGCATACTATTCTGATATTAACAGAAAGTTAAAAATAGAATAGTTAAGATCTTTGTAGATGAACCTTTTTCAATTGTCAGCATTAACTTATTGATGTCTGCATAAGTACATTAGTGTCTGCATAAGTACTTTAGTGTCTGCATAATAACAGTAGACTTATGAAGACACAGTTAACAATTAAATAAAGACATGTAAGCATAAGTGACTCTTCGATTATGAATTTTAATTTGGACATTTATTCATTATCACAAACATTTTAATAATATATATTTATATTTTTAGGATCAGAAAAACATTCTGAAGCCATGTATACCAAAAATTATATGCTTTTTTAGTGTCTGCATAAGTCCCCATACATAAACATATATATATATATATATATATATATATATATATATATATATATATAATTTAATTAGACTACAAAATGAAAATTCGCCTCTTGTGGAGCAATTTCGAAAAGGAGCATTTGGAGTAAAGCGAACAAGTGCACCCTGCTCAAGATCTCCAGTTGACTTAAATTTGGAACAATCAATTCACGGCAACCAGGCAAACTCGATGACCAGCATTAGTAATTTCACAAATTCCATAACGGCCAGACATCGTTAGGCGGTAAGTCACAGTTTACGGATGGAATTATTATCTGCTTTCTTAGAGGAATTAAAGCTCCTCAATACCGACGACTCAGTATATGACCTGGAACCTCATCGAATAAAGAAAGACCAAGAAGCTTTTCATACTTTAATTTCATGCATCCTAAAGAATATGAATCCATTTTCCATTGAAGATGACAAAGATAATCTCTTTAATATTGCTAAGGGGAGAGCTGCCTCGAAAGAAACAACCGAATTTCTATTAACAGCAAATACCGTGGGAAATAATTTAAAAACAAAATTCATACAGGAGTGTAATGGTAACCTCCAGAAATTCCAGCAACCGTTAAAAAGAAATAAAATAAAAAATTTTGCAGCAGACTGTTTGACTGTTAAAATCAAGAAAGGACAAAATAGTGTGTCTCTTAAGATGGAGAGAGAAATCTTTGGAAGACTGCTTGCTGTGGCACTCGAGAAAAAAATAGACATGGCCGTATGCTTGTCTTATCCCTTGGCACCAGATCCACCAGCTTTATGCGACTTGAATGGCCAACTGTTCAAGACAGAAAAGTCTGTTCTCTTTTCGAAATTACGATCAGCAACAGAGCAGTGCCCACCACCGGATGTACTAGATGTCGAGTTGCTTGACGGCTTTTACCTACTACACCATTTAGGCCCGTTATCAAGCACCTTTGATAAAATAGCAGAATTAATTATGAGACGCTTGTGCAGCTCTAAAGCACCAGTTGTACACCTAATTTTTGATAGATATTTCGTTCCTTCGCTAAAAGACTCTGAACGAACAAAACGATCCAAGATTAACGTCCCATACTTACTTTTGGGTGGATCGCATAAGCGTCCTGCAGATTTTCTTAAGAGCTTACGCAACATTGAATTTAAAGAAGCTGTAGTAAGTTTTTTTATGTGATTTTTTTGACAACGAATCTTTAGTATCGGTAATTGGAGAAACAAAAATTTGTGTGACAAATAACGATCGATGTTACTCTTATCACAAAATAAATAATAAAATATTAAAAAAGGAAGAAACGGAATTTCAGTGTGATCACGAGGAAGCTGATACTAGAATAATTTTCCATATGAGTAAACTCAAAGAGATCTCCAATATTATGATTAAGGCGTTAGATACTGATATTTTCGTAATACTACTGGGTTATATGCATCAATTCAAAAATTTAAACATATTCTGCACTTCAATTGGATCAAAAGGTTTTTTTTGTTTCAATTGCACGAAATTAGCAATTACGTTGGGACATAGTTTATGCAAAGCTCTTCCAGCTCTACACGCTTTCACGGGATCGGATTATACTAGTAGCTTTTATAGAGTGGGAAAAGCTTAACCGTTCGAACTTTAAAAAAAAATTATTTCAATGCAAAATACTTTTGCAAGTTTGATGAGTCCAAACGACGTAAATGATGCAGGAAAAATGAGTTGTTTACAAGAATTTACATGCTTGTTATATGGTGTAAAAAATTGTAAAAGTGTTGATGATGCAAGATTGTTTTTATTTCAAAAGGCTTATTCATCACTTGACACTTGCAAGAATTTTTTAAAAAACGTTAAATCTTTCAACTCTGCATCCATACCGCCATGCTTTCACTCGTTCAAGCAAAAAATCTTGCGCACAATATTTATTAGTCAAATGTGGTTGAACGCTACAAACTCAAAGCTAATAAATTTAGATACTAAGCAATGTGGTTGGACAATAGATAAAAACGAAATACTTTCAGTTTGGTACGAGTGTTTTTCAACACCCCTAAAAATTGAAGATATTTTATCAATTGAAACTGAAGAAGAAGAAAAAGAAGAAATTGAAGAACAAGAGTGTTATTTAGACTCTAGTTTCATGGACGACTGGTATACGAAGAACCATGGTTAACCATGTACATATATTTCTATTGTATTAAAATATTTAACGAAAAAAAAAATTTTTAGCGCTTTATTGGTACTTTAATACTTTTTTGTACTTAATATAAATAATAATTACATTTTTCAATTTTTATATCACATTACTTGTATTATTTTTAAAAAGGACCGTGCTAAAATTATTTCCTACCTCTTCACTGTCAATATGTATTGACAAATACTTTGTGAACGTTCATATATCCATTTTTTATAGTTACGCCAAATTTTTTTCATGCCTATACTTCTGTTTTAGCTCTTGGCGAAGGTAGATTACTGCTACAGGTCAACAAGATTTCTACCTTATGAACCGTATGTCCGAGTTTCGTGCGTTTTTAGTAGATTCATGCGTTGCGTCGGTACATTGTTAGAAATCTTTATTTATAACAAAAACGCCCCGGATTCGACCCCCATCGATGTATATTTTCAGAATCCTTGTATCAAAATACGTCTACCCACCAATTCACAACCGTATCGATTATACTCCGGGAAATTTGCGGTGGGCTCTCAGTCTATAATGCTTACTCGAATTTAAGATAATACCTCTATGGTTTAAGAGCGTAAAATAGTGAACGCGTCTAGATGGACTACAAAAATGTATGTATTTAACATTCTCAATATCAACAATTTAAAAGGACAATTACATATGTCTAGCCTACCTTGATTCTAAAACTAAAACCGTACAAAGAAACAATAATATCCATGAGGTTTAGACATACCCAAAAAATTGTAACAATTTCTTATGATAGGTGCTTTTTATTTAAAAATAGTTTAAAATTTTGAATTTTGCTGCGTCTGAGTACAGCTACAGTAGATGTATTAATATCAGCCAATAAACAATTGATCTGACGTCAAGCAACAATGTTGGTTGGGACAACTATTTAATTTTGTTACGGTAACTAAAGAATCAAATATATAATATATTAGCTAATATAAGTTAGTTAGAGCAACCATTTATTTTTCGTAAGATCTACCACTAAATTAAGTTGTGCACTGCACAACTAAATTATCGTTGGGTCAACCAAATTTTTTTTTCCGTGCATAATCCCAAACAGCTAATTCCCAGGTACCCAACGTTATCACATGTCTGGACTTATTTTTAATTTAAAAATAAGCGTGAACTTCATATGATAATTTCTTGAGACCTGACACACTTGCATGCCACTTTCATTGAAATCTTTCCTTTACAAACTAAGGAAAAGTAAAACATATCCAAGTAAAAGTACAACTTTTGCTAAATTGCAATTATAATTTAATCAACAAAATCTTAGACAAGTTAAAGTTAAGCTACGGTACATACTATGAATATATCTAAGTTTTTAGTATCATCGGTCATGTCGTGTGTCAGCTCAATTGCATACGCTTTTAATTTTGGATGCAAAGATCATGAGGTTGAAACTAAGCGTAATACAAAAATTTTTTTCCTTTTTTTTATTTCATATTTAGAAGTATTAAAACATTAATTAATTAATAAACTATTAACTATCGAAGAGCAAGCATTAATAAAAAGCTCATTCCAGTAATCCAATACGCACGGCCCACACATTTTTAAATACTTTCACTAGTCTTAATTAGAAGCAATTTATTGCTAGCTACCAAATTTAAGCCACTGCCTGCACTTATGTCCGTTTAATAAATCAACAAAATTTCAAGCAGTAAATACCCAGTAACCTGATCCGCTTGCTTGTCCACATATTTTTTATTGGTCAGGTGCATGTCATGCAGTGCCACTCTTGGTGTCAAAATCATGCAACTGCGGGTACCCACATTATACGTCAACAGCATACACCGATGCACACTTTTAGTAATGATCAATTAATTAGAAAAACATTAGTATATTTATTCATCTGATAATGCATGTAATCATAAAAACAGGCTTTAGGAGTATCACACACTCGATTTTTTTTAACTTTGAAGCCTTAATAAAAGGTAAATAGTTGGTTGAAAGTGGTCATGTGTGCGATGTTACAGAATTTCAAAGTGATGGAGTTAGCAATTAGACAAGTGCCATCGTAATGAGGCAGATCTCGATAACTTCAGCTTCCTCCAAAGTTAACCTGCATGTACGTTTTATTCAGATTATAATGAAAACTGTCCAAGTTGCAATGTACATAAAAATTACCTTTATTTACAGTTGGATAATCATCAAAATTTATGTAATTTTACTCCATCAGTCTTTGCGCTACTGTTACACAGAAAAACACAGCACAATCTTACATCCATATTTCATAAACGTTTGAATAATAGAAATCACAATGATCATGTCTTATTTCGCGTGTTTATCTTTCTTTTAACCGTCTGCTTCTGAGGGTATGCTCTGGATCGAAAACTAACGAGGCTTAAATCATATATTGTTACATTTAAACATTTACAACCGATTTTGGCACAACATAATTCATTTTTTGACACTTGTGGAACTGCAAATTCCATTAATAATATTGATACTATTTATACACACGTGATGATAACAACATCTGTAAATTTAACAAAATACTGTTAGTCTTTCCTTATTTGAGCAAAAATCACAGTAATTTGGTGCCCCAGGTTTCCTGTTTTTGCCACTACGCACGCTGGCGTCGACTGATCTATCCCCTCCCATCACTAGCACCTGGCCAATAAAGTAGATGAACAATACAACGGTTAAGCAGAAGAAGAACTCAGCTGAAGTTTTGGTTGAAGAAGGTGTCAGTTCAGAAATTGATTGGAAAAGGTGCCAGTTCAAAACTAATTTTTTTTCTTCCGTTCTGTAGGGGCAGCATTGATTTTATATATATTGATCAATTCCTATAAATTGTTCAAGAGTCGAAGACGTTTTTATGAATTTCTTATTAACTAAACGATCAATATTATGTAATGAACCATCCAAGGACCTTTTTTTTTAGTTACACATGTAAACCGGATACTTTGTAAATGGCTTGCTAACATCAAGTCTGACAACTTTTTCCTCTTCGACTTTTTTCGGAAATGGCACGTATGCGAGCAGAGGACTCGCAAACATGTCAATCTGACGTAGTCATGTTTCTTGATAGATGTAAATCTAATTTTACGTAAAATTGTAGATTTTTATGTGCAAATCACGGAAATCAACTTGTCCGACAAAAATAATGGCAAATAGGGGGAGTCCGACAACCCAAACATGTTGTTCTGACGTAGTCGTGTTTCCTGATACATGTAAATTCCATTAAAATTTTTTTCGGTCTTGAATTAGCTCTATATTATAAATCAATATGTGTCCGACAAAAAAAATGGCACAAACTTGAAAAAATTAATATATAATCGAATAAATATGAATACCAAAGATACATTTTGTTGTAATAGGTAATTTATGTTCTATAGACTACTTTAACTCATGAGTAATATTGATAAGCTTGAAAATTATTAAAAATACTATTGCTGGCCTTAAAATATATACCTAAGATCCCAAATTTTATTTTCATTTACACGGTGCAACGGTTGCCTAACGCATAAAAACGCGACTTTTACAGTGTCTAATAGGAACCGGCAACTGCTCTGTATACATATGTAGAAGTATTTCGCTGTGAACCACGTGTACGAAAATTTACGTTTAATTTATTATTTTTTTAATATGGAGTGTTTTTTGTGTGATGTTCTACATAGTGAAAACCCAAAATTTCGCAAAAAAAAAAAGAAGTAAAACAGTTTACTCCCGAAATTTTAAATCTGTGTAAAATGTATTTAAAAGCTCGTGTACACCATGGCCGCAAATATAGCAATGTGATTTTACCAGATACTTGTGACAAAGATTTTGTAGTAAAGAAAAAATATTTAGATTACGAAAGGTAATTAATATAAAAAATATTAAAATAACGATATTTTGTAATTTGTATTAATTCCATTTCAGCGTTACATTAACGCAGGAAACGTCGATACATAGATTAATGAATATGTATATGTGTATATATATATATGTTTATTTATTTATATATATACAATTGTGTGTACCATTAGTCTATATATATGAGCAAATCCATTTAATTGAACGCGTTTTGGTAAGAAAAAATCGGAGAAATATATTAGTTGACCGTTTATTATTGTTTTTTGAGCTTCTAAAAACATAAAAAATCTAATTGGTCTACCAATGAAAATGAAAAAGTTTATTTATTACATACATTTTTTTTATAGTAAAAAAATCGAATAAATCGCATTTATTGCGATTTGTAACACATACAACGATTATGTACGAGTTTAATATTTGTGTATATATTATGTTAATATTAGAAGAAATTTTTCATTTAAAATGAATTATTATTAGGCAGTATAAAGATGTATATACAAATGTATTTATGCACATATCGCAAACGTACATACTTGTTGTATGCGTTTCAAATCTTAATGAAACGTGTTTGATTCTACTTTTTTTTAAACAAATTCCAAAAATTTATTTTTTTGACCGACAAAATGTTAATTTTGAAATTTTTACTTTCCAACACTCGATCGATTTTTTGGATTTGCTCATGTATATCGGAGCACTACAGCTTACTTTTTTTTTCGTACGCTCAATTATTAAAAACACATGGAAAACATATTTTAAGATCTTGTTTTATCTGATTAACAACTGTCAAACATCTTCTGCTTCTAATATTGAGAATATTGAAGCTTCAACTTCATATTGTTCAGTAGAAAGCGCATTAAGGTTTGTGTTAACAATACTTAAAAAATAATGCTTAAAAAATATAGAGTTATTAAAACGCCATTATTTCTATTACGTAGATGTCAACCACCTTCGCCTCATTCTTCGGTAACAAATGGCACTATAAACACTCCATCAGTTTTATACTCTTCAGTAGCAAGCCAATCATGGTATGTTATTATATACTTTTTGGAATAATCTGATATTTGAAAATTTAATTAATAAATGTATCTTTATATAATATTAAGTTATTTCTCATTAATTTACTTTTTAAATATTTTAATTTTTGGCATTACAGTGATACAACAGCTGATATGGAGATTGACGAAGAGTCCGGTATTCCAAATCTGCTAAGTGATCCTGATATATCTTATGAGTACGTTCATTTGCTAAATTTTTATCTGTTTTCCTAAACTAACTCTTAACAATATATTATCATTTCTAGAAATGACAATACTACTGAAGACAGCAGTACAGTAACACCAGATAAAAATAATAAGAAATGTTTTTTTTGTCAAAAAGTGGCTATTAAGCGAAAAGGGAGGAATTTTTTTTGCATTACTAGCCGAAATAAGGAAAGAACATTGCAGACGCTTAAAAGTTACGCCATACAATTGGACGATTTTGAAATGCTCGAAAAAATTGACTCCGAAATTAAAAATGACGAAAATCTTATTTATTACCAAAATCAGTGTAATATTACATACTATGGAAAATTGTCCAATAAGGAAAATAAGGCCAAAAGTAATGAATAGACCGTTAAAAGAAGCATATTTAAAATGGCACGATAGACTATTTTTCAAAAAGTACGTAAAGAAGTACCTAATAATAAAAAGAATATTATCTTTTTCTTACGTCAAGCAGTGCTTCTGGAAAATTGTTGAAGAGCTGCACCAAACAGAAAATTTATGTATACACTCGATGTACTCGCTATCCACTCTGAAGGAAACTTTGGAAAAGGAGTTCAAGAGGTCATTAAAATTTGTTAATTTCTGCAGAAAATTGTATCTAATTTCGCCTGAAGTAGATTTGCAAAATGTCACAGACGAAGCAATTCAAGAGCTCATATTCGAACAAGAAGCTGCAGAATTCGGTAAAAGATACAGGTCTAGTATTTTAAAAAAAAAGCGAATAAATTGCCTACTTATATCGATAGCAAAGTACTCGAAAAAGGAGAATGTGAAATCCCTAGATAGTTATTTTTGTTTTAGGAAAATGCTCTCAGCGGTTCCAACTGTAAAGATATTGATCGTGTTAATCGATTAGCTGTATGTTCCTCACAGGATTCTATTTAAAATGTAATAAGAGGCCGTATTAGACCTAGCAAACACATTTTATTATCAATGACTATAAAAAGTATGAGCAGCAGTGAAAAAATGATAAATATTTCAAATAAATTAGGATATTGCCTTTCGTACGTGAATGTTCTCGAATTGGAAGTTCTTTGGCTTGTTCTTGCTCATCGAATTAACTCTTATGTCCCGCAGGAATTTATCCTACGAGCATTTTAGCCTCTGGAGTAGCTTGGGATAATTTTGACAGGAAGATTCAAAATTGAGGAAGAGGGACCGCAGGAAAAGATTCTTTACATGACACTGTTGAGATTATTTATCAAACAATACCTACTGAAGAACAATTAGGCATATAACAATGAACAAATGACCAAAGAAATATTGAAGAAAATCAGCTCAATATTGGAGTGAATATTCTTCATAGTTCTGGCCCCAGAAAAAGGACTTTTAATCCAGAAAATTTTGATAATTTACCATTATCAAAACAAAAGCGTCCGGCGTTTTGGCAAAGTAGCATTATATCGTCCGAAGAGCCTGAAAATCTTATTGTTTTCAAAAATAATAATTTCACTTTGATGCTTTCGCATAAACTACACACAGAGAGTTGGTTTCCTGTAAGTATACAGTGAACGAAATTCGTACACCTACAGATGGCGTGCCGTCCTCACGAAATAGAGTGAATGTCCAGCGTACACTGAGATTTCTCGTGCATGCACCCTACTACTGCGCGCTCGTCTGTGTTCACTGAGATTCCTCATGCATGCACCCTACTACTGCGCGCTCGTCTATGTTCACTTGGATTTTTCGTGCCAACGACTGTGTTCACTGAGATTTCTCGTAAACGCTGTGAAATACTGTTGGCACGTATCATCGTTTTTTGTGAATCTTACGTATCTCGTATTTTCATTCGTTTGCACTATAAAATATAAAAAATTATGGGCTATTGTTACGAATAAAATTCATAAAAATTCGATCACAAAAATTTATTTAAAAATACAAAATTATACGTTAACTTGAACACATACTTGAACAAAAAAATTCATATGTAATCTTTCTGTTTTATGATCGACTAAACTCATGAATGACTATTCGGGCTCACTACTTCACTAACTACGTCATTGCGTGTACGAGAAATCTCAGTGAACACAGTCGTTGGCACGAAAAATCCGAGTGAACATAGACGAGAGCCCAGTAGTATAGGGTGCATGCATGAGGAATCTCAGTGAACACAGACGAGCGCGCAGTAGTAGGGTGGATGCACGAGAAATCTCAGTGTACGCTGGACATTCACTCTATTTCGTGAGGACGGCACGCCATCTGTAGGTGTACGAATTTCGTTCACTGTATACTTACAGGAAACCAACTCTCTGTGCACCTGCCGAATACACCTATGTGGGTCGGCTACAATTCAAAAATATTTCAGGATGGAAGTGAGGTGCAAAAAGTGGAATATTTACTTCAAATTAATAGTTCACCCAACGACCCGGTTGTAGTTCAAGAAACTCTCCGAAGAAGTGCAAAAATAGCGTCAGAATGTGGAAAAAGCTTTTTTAGTGTCACATACGATTTAGCAATGGCGAAAGTCGCACTAAGAATCCAAAGCGCAGATAAATCTTTTTCAAAATTATTTATACATTTTGGCTCGTTTCATATGGTGATGTCGTATCTTAAAGCTGTTGGAAAATTTATTTTAGGATCTGGTGTAATGAACGTACTGATAGACAGTAATATTTAAGCACACGGTTCGTCAAATACTTTCATATCCGGAAAGCATTTTGACAGATGTCGCAAAATTCATCCTTTATTATCGCTCACTTTGAAACTATTGCATTTTGACAGGTTTTTAAACGACATGAAATATGAAAATGTAGGTATAGACATACTTAAAAATTATTTGTTGGAATTCAATGTTACAACAGTAGAAACTCCGAAAATCAATGATCCAAGATGTCAAGAATTGTTTAAAAAATACGACAAATATCTAAATGATACGCTGGAAGGCAAACATGGGAAAACTCCCCAAATTTATTTGCTATACATCAAATTGATCGATTACTACTTACTGTTTGAGTACAGTATTCGCACAGCAGATTTAGAGTTATATAAATATGCATTGACGAAAATGACGAACATTTTTTTTGTAATAAACCACCAAAATTACGCAAGATACAAGACGATATATTTGGACAAGCTCAATAAAATTGAGGAAATGCATCCTGAACTATTAGGTAGTAGTGAAAATTGCTTCTTGGAAATTCGCCGAGCTATGAACTCGTTCAGCAGAGTTCCAATAGACTTAACGTTGGAGCAGACAATTAATGCTGATGCAGCTGCAGCTTCTGCCATGAGCAATATGACAGATTCTTTAGGTGCAAGACAGCGATGGACCATTACGCATGCACCACGCATAAAAGCTATCACAAAAATTTTAGAGTTTTGCGATATGCAACATAGTGATGAAATAAAAAAAGATTTGAGATTATCAACAATTTCATATTGGCAGGATAAGCTGGAGTCTCTGCTGAATTTTTTCAATGGATGCACTAATCCTTTTTCTACAGATTTACTTGTAGATCATTTATACAACATATCATCCGGTCAAACTGCCAGTAACGATATTTATTTGTTGTTGTCAACTGTGGAATCTGTCGGAGAGGATCAACGTAAAAAATTTGTAGCTGAGTGCTTTGCAAATCCCGAAAGGTTTGATCAACCGATTAAGAAAAATGTAGTCGTTAATTTTGCCTATAAAAGTAAAAAAAAAAGTGAAAATTGCTGGTAATGTAAAAGAGGTAAAATTGCAAGGGGATATTTTTGACAGATTGCTGTGTGCTTCGCTGAAGAACGATATTGATTTACAAAAAGCACTATGTTATCCCTTGTCTCCCGTTGCTTTGTCATTTTGACATGAAAATGGGAGTATTTGCAAGACTCAAAAATCGGTTACATTTCAGAATTTAAAAGCCGAACAATCAGATAATTTTGAAATACCAGAAGCAGATATTCATATTATTGATGGCTTTTACTTTTTACATACTTTTAAATTCGTTCCTCACACCTATGGGAAAATGTCGGAGCAAATTTTAAAAATGATTTTAAACGGCAGGAAAGAAGTGCATATTGTTTTTGATTTATATCGTAAACCAAGTCTCAAAGATTTCGAGCATGACTTAAGGAACGAAGAGGAGATTTTTTTCGAGATAAAAAAAGACAATAAACGCACGATGGAATTTGGCAAATTATTGAGAAGTGGAAATTTGAAAAAAAATTTTGTAGAATTTTTAATAGAAGATTGGACGAGTGATAGATTCATTTTACTGTGCCATACCAAAAAAATTCTCGTAAATCATGACAAATGCTATTCATATGAAGTACAGAATGGAAAGATCAAGCAATCTATTGATTATGACTTTACCTGCTATCACGAGGAAGCTGATACTAAAATTATTTACCATATATGTCAGTTGAATCGAAATTATCGTGTCCAGGTGCATTGCACTGATTCAGACATTCCGGTAATTATGTTATCAAATTTTAAATTTCGAAAAGAGGATTCAGACATTATAATTAATATGAGTTCCAGCAAAGTGAAGTCATTCTTAAATATAAACTCCATCTACAAAAATCTGGGAGATACGCTTTCACGCTCTTTAGCTGTTTGGCATATTTTTACTGGAAATGACTGCAATCTCGCCTTCTACAGAAAAGGGAAAAAAACCCTATAAAATTTTAAAAAATAATGTGAAATTCCAAGAAGCATTTAACAGCTTATTGTATATTTCTCCATCACAAACGACCACGACTTGCGACGTATTCAAGCTACTTGAAGAATACGTTTACAGAATGTATAATTTAAAAGTAAAAATTGACGTAAATCAGGGTCGATACGAAATGCTTATGAAAACATATAAATCTAACTGTGATGAGGAAATATTAAATGAAAAAATTAAATCTCTCGACGCTTCTGCCTTGCCTCCAAGTAAAGAAGAGCTTTTACAACAAATAAAAAGGGCGATGCACTTGAGTAGCATTTGGTGCAACGCTCATATAAGGAGTCATCTTACTAATATATAAAGCAGAAGCGCTAAAACCGTTGTAATCGCTAACCGCGAAAACTTCTGAATCAATTTCGTTGAAATTTTGCACACTGATTCATGATACTTCCTAGATGGTTTTAGTATAGTTTTTATCTTAAACAATTTAATATTAATAGCAATAAATGAGCTCAAAGTTTTGCAAAAATACGCCAGCCTTTCACTTTAGTTCAGTAAAATCCGCTAGGTGGCGTCGACATAAAATCGAAGCTACCTGCAACATAATTAAATAAGTGTGGTTATAATAGGCTGAAGCGTCTCCATAGTGTTGTAGTCGAGTTTCGGCAACTCAACGAGCTGCATAGAGAATGCTTATGATAGTCTTGCAACTGGGTATCCCGGTTACGGACGACACTCTTTTCTAAGGGGGAAGGGACCTAGGTGTCCATTTACCCTGAAACTCGATGAGTACGATCGAAAAAAAAAAACTTATTCCAACCAATGCCATCTTTGCCACAAGTCCAGGAGACATATGTAGCCAGAGCACAATCTGGTTCAACTCATCAGAGTTGTGAGGGAGTCCCACCATCCCACCTGGTGCAGTTAGAAAATTTGTGGCTACAAATGTAAGCAAGGGAAAACAGCTCTGAGCCCTGAGGGGCATGGGCAGCCACAACGGCTACCATCTTGGTCGTCGCGTCCCCAATGCGCTTACTCACATGTTCCCGTCTATCGATGAGCGGTTGATTATCCGGGGAACGACCCGAGACGAGATATTCTTTGGTCAGCAGCGTACCTTCCTCCATCACAGTCTCCGTACATCGAGACTCCCAGGGTAAGAATCAAGCAACCGTAGCCAGTTCTTCATCATCAGAAATAAGAATAGCCTGGAAGTTTCACCACTGGCGCTTTTTAGCGCCATTATAAGTATTTACGTTCCCTACTTAACCATCAATTTCATCGGTTCTTTTTAGGATCCACCTAAGTGTAAACTACCTTGCCAACAAATACATTTTTATTACCATTTCCGGAAGCGATTCGTCGACTAAAAGACTATATTAACTAAAGACGGGCACTATTAAACCAAGTCAGCCACTCACTAGCAGACGTCACCTGCGGAGTTGTTCTTCCCAAGGCTGGAAAACCCGGTGACCGACGACCCTATATTACCCTCTTGACTCTAAGCATTCAACCAGGAATCACTGATCCTCTCCAATGTCTGCATTGGGCAAACCTATAACAGCTATGTAGGAAAAAAAACTTGAGACAACGGGACAGCCTCCACTGGACAAGTATCACTAACCAATCTCCCCATCTAAGATCACCAAAACAACTGAATCTGCAACTAAAAAAGGTGCTTTAGACACCAACGTCTTCGACGTTATACCAAGAGACGTTGAAAAAGAGCACTACAACTAGCCCCAAAGCTTCGGACTTTGTAATTTTTCTCCCAATCAGTCTGGGTCTTCAACAGCAAGCCAGAGAATATCACACTGAGGTATCCAGGAAGTCACAATTGCTGTTAACTGCAGTCAAGAAAAAGTTAATTTAAGAAGTTCACTGGTTTTTTTTACGGCCATTGGACGTCGAACTACCTTGCCAACAAATATATTAGAACTTAACAAAGTTGACAGAAAACACACTTTAGGGGTCACAAAAATTTTAAGCATGCCAAAAGTCGCAAGAGGGTGAATCGAAAGAAGAACTTCAAGTGTATCTAATAAATACAATTTTACTTAGGCGTCAAGAAACTGACGCAGAAAATTTATCGAGATTGAAACAGCAGCGTCAAAATCGACAACTAAAGAGTCCATTACGTGAGAGATCAGCTTTTCATTGTACCCTCACAGCAATCCCTGAAATCTTTAAAGATCCTACTTCAGATTTTTTAATGAGTAGGAAATGTATTTGTGTTTTTGTGGCAATAAAAATGTAGGGTTTAAGGTCCAGGACTTTGTTGCTCTGGTAATAAAGTTGTGAGACATGAGAAAAAAAATTTTTTTTTAATATAAATTTTTTGGTGGTTTAAAATCTTAACAGCTTTAAAAAATAGCCGTTTTCGTGAATTACACGGGAGAAACTGTAAATCAACGGCTTCTTATAGCCACCAATTATTTTATGGCATAAAGAACGCACGGTACTTTTTAGCATAATAATTTTTTTGAATTTTTACACCTCATTATTTAACCAAATAAACTATATTTTTAATAAGAAGATTTTTGTTCTGAGATGTATCAGGAATATGTGTAAAATTTCTAACTGAAAATGTTTCACATTAAATGTCAACACACTACGGTGTTTTATTTAGTAAGTGTCGGGCGAAGCCGAGACGGGGGGCTGCTAGTACGGAATATAATCCAGAAGATTATGGCTGGGCGTTAATAGATAATATGTACGAATTTTTTTGGTTCAATGGACCTGCAAGCCCAATATTCAGTGACATTTCAATCGAAAATTTAGGTATTATTAATTTTAACAAAGTAACATCCAGTAACATTCTCGTATTCATTCAGCAAATTTTAAAATCTATTGTTTTATTTATTACAGAATCTGATGAAGAGTCTGTAGATGACGACATGAACTGCAGTGATGACGAAAAAGTTTTTAAAAAGGAAAACTATGAATCAGATGAAAATGATGACGACTCAGATCCGTAAAAATTATATGAAATAAATGTTGCACAGTATAGTCTTGTAAATAATTTTTTTCGATTTAACTGCCATATTTGTGAAATAAAATTACTTAGTATGAAAAAACGATCATTAACATATACCTTTACATTGAATAACCACTTTTTTGCAGGTTATTTCATGAAATAATTAAAAAATTTTATTTACGATGTTAGTCTATTTTTGTTTATCTTAGCTTTATTTCCTGTCGGACTTGTCAGACAACGTTAATTTAGCACTCAGAAAATTTTATTTGATCAAGACTTACTTTTGTCTGACATAATACATGTATCAAGAAACATGACTACGTCAGATCGACATGTTTGCGAGTTCTCTGCTCGCATACGTGCCATTTCCGAAAAAAGTCAAAGAGGAAAAAGTTGTCGGACTTGATGTAAGGAAGCCATTTACAAAGTATCCGGTTTACGTGTGTAACTGAAAAAAAAGGTCCTTGGATGGTTGATTAATGCTATTTAGTATAAAATACGCTCTGTAACTAATCCTAAATAAATAATCACAATAAACCCAATAAATTTACCCGTATTAAAATAACATTATACCTATTTAACAAATAAATCACTAACAACTAATTCCCAAGAACCCAATGCACTTGCTTGTCTGCACTTTTGGCTGCGTTCACAGTGAGAAAATTTTCTGGCAGCCGAGAATATTGGTACCCTTGAACGCCTTATGACCCTAGTGCCATCTAGCATCATTTGGTGTTTCAAGAAAATCCCTAAGACTTTAGGTGAGCTGAGCATATCCAAGATCAGTAATTATTTGCAGCCTAGACTATCCTTAACTAGCATCGGATCCTATCGTGAAAGCTGTTGCATCGGTATAGCTTAGCTTTGCCCGGCGAATCAATGTTAAGTAGACAAAGTACATTGTTAAACTTTCTAGACAATTTAGGATTTTTACTAGCTTGTCATGGAATACAACACATACGATATCGATCACCCCCTGAAATACATACATACAACCAAGTGGGGCATGCCAACGTACCTCGTGTAAACCCCGAATATGGCACGCATATATAACATGAAAGTCTTGCGCGGTGCCTTACTTAACTTGCGTACGCACTTGTAAGGGACCCAATTCCTAGTGAGCATAGTATAATCTAACGAAATTAAACCTATGACTACGCCACCGTAGCTTCCTTGAATTTCAATCTTATGATTATGCATATTGAATTAAATAGTTTTTTATTGGCTTTGAACGTTACATCAGGTGTGTTTTGGTGCCATCTAACGTGCCCCTCTCTCGGTTGTGCTAGCGTGCCCTAAGATACGCTACAGTACATTCAGGCAGGCTTGTGTACGCTAGTATTTCTCGGATGCGTTAGCGTAAGCTCGTATGTTCAAGTGTTCCTCAGATGTGCTCGTATACGCTAGTATTTCTGGGAAGTACTCGTAGAAGCTAGTATTCCTTGGATACACTCGTGTAAGTTCGTATTTCTGAGACGTGCTTGTATAAAATATAGTATATTCCTCGGATGCGCTCGTGTAAGCTAGTATTCCTTGTATGTGTTCGCATGCACTTGCTTATTCTGGTATTCCTCAGCTGTGTTCAAGTATTCTTGCATTCGCTAGTATTCCTCGACCACACTCGTGTACACTAGTATTCCTCGGACGTGTTTGCCTACGCTTGCATACCCTTATAACCGTTTGTGTACACTAGAATTTATCAGACGCATTCGCGGGGGTGTAAGAGACACCCTATAGTTGTCTGGCTGGTGCCAGAGCACGTAAGGTCTTACGGTGGAAGACACTGTCACTAGGTTCTGTCTAACACTCGCATCCTTCTGCGAGGAACAAACAAGGTGGCTTTCAAGAACAGTAAAGGCTTACAGACGTGTGGGGACAATTTTTGGTGATGCTGTGATATGCCAAAGTCGCACGGACGTGTCAGGTAGCACTAGGGCTTGTCTAACGTGAAGACGGTTGCATGTAAAAAAAAATTGATCAGTTGGTACTCCCTCGAACATTGCACACGTGCGGAATAGCTGGATAATATTGTCAGTTGTGCTGAGGTACGTCTGATACGTGAGGCCACGCATGGGTCATGTTAGATGCCACTAGATAATGTCTGATAAGTGCATAAATACCAAATGTTGCTAGGTAGGGCTGAAATCACTCGTCATAGATCAAGACGATAAGACGTGATAGGTAGTTTCGGTACACATAGTATATAATACATACACAGGGCCACGTTAGATGGCACCAAATTACTCCTGATGTAGCGTTCAAAGCCAACAGCAAACTATTCAATTCAATATGCATAATTATATGGTTGAAATTCAAGAAAGCTACGGTGGCGTAGTCATAGGTTTAATTTCGTTGGATAATACTATGCTAACTAAGAATTGGGTCACTTACAAGTGCGTACGCAAGTTAAGTAACGCATCGCTCAAGATTTTCATGTTATGTGCGTACCATATTTAGGGCTTACACGAGCTACGTTGGCATGCCCTGCTTGGTTGTATGTCTGTAGTCCAGGTAATAATCGACATCGTATGTGCTGTATTCCATGACGAGCTAGTAAAAATCCTAAATTGTCTAGAAAGTTTAACAATGTACTTTGTCTACTTAACATTGATCCGCCGGGCAAAGCTAAGCTATACCGATGCAACAGCTTTCACGATAGGATCCCATGCTAGTCAAGGCTGGTCGAGGCTGCATATAATAAATGATCTTGGATATACTCAGCTAACCAAGAGTCCTAGAGATTTTCTTAAAACCAGTGTTGGCCACGATGGTTAAAAGTTTGCTGCCAACGGCAACCTTCAGAGCGCTTCTTTATCAGCGCCACCACCAGCTAAGCTGCGAACTATCGCTGATGTATACATATGATGAATATGTATACCAGCACCCATCACCCACTGACTCAGGACCCAGGGCACTTACTGGCCACTCTATAAATTAATAAAATGTTAATTAATAACACAAGTGCCTATCACCAGGTGACCCGGAGCGCTTACTATCCAATCTGTGAATTAATAAAATGTTAATTAATAACCCAAGGGCCTATAAACAAGGGACCCAGGACGCTTACTGGCCACTCTGTAAATAAATAAAATGTTAATTAATAATCCAAGGGCCTATCACTAAGTGACCCAGGGCGCTTACTGTCCACTCTTTAAATGAATATAATGTGAAATAATGACACAATGACCTATCACCCGATGACCTGGGGCGCTTACTGGTCACTCTATAAATTAATAAAATGTTAATTAATAACCCAAGGGCCTATCACCCGATGACCTGGGAGGCTTACTGGCCACTCTGTGAATTAATAAAATGTTGCTTAATAATCCAAGGGCCTACCACCAAGTGACCCAACACGCTTACTGGCCACTCTATAAATTAATCAAATTTTAATTAATAACCGAAGGGTCTATCATCAAGTGACCCAGGGTACTTACTGGACACATTAAAAAATATTAAAACGTTAACTCATAATACAAGCTCCTATCATCCAATGACCTGGGACGCTTACTGGCCACTCTTTAAATTAATAAAATGTTTCTTGATAACCCAAGGGCCTATCACCAAATGACCCGGGACGCTTACTGGCCACTCCATAAATTAATAAAATGTTAATTAATAACCCAAGGGCCTATAACTAAGTGACCCGGGACGCTTACTGGCCACTCTGTGAATTAATAAAATATTAATTAATAATCCAAGGGCCTATCACCAAGTGTCCCAGGGCGCTTAATGGCCACTCTATAAACTAATAAAATGTTAAATAATAACACAAAGGCCTATCACCCGATGACCCGGGACGCTTACTGGCCACTCTATAAATTAATAAAATGTTAATTAATAACCCAAGGGCCTATCACCAACAGAACCACGGTGCTTACTGGCCCCTCTAAAAATGAATAAAATTTTAATTAATGACCCAAGGGTCTATCACCCAGTGACCAGGGGCACTTACTGGACACATTAAAAAATATTAAAATGTTAACTCATAATACAAGCTCCTATCATCCAATGACCCCAGGCGCTTACTGGCCGCTCTATAGATTAATATAATGGTAATTAATAACACAAGGGCCTATCACCAAGTAACCAGGGATGCTTACTGGCCACCCTATGAATTAATAAAATGTTAATTAATAATCCAAGGGCCTCTATTACCCAATGATCTGTGGCGCTTACTAGCCACTCCATAAATTAATAAAATGTTAATTAATAACACAAGTCCCTCTATCCCCTGGTGACCAAGGGCGCTTACTAATTACTCTATAAATTAAGAAAATGTTAATTAATAACCCAAGGGCCTATTACCAAGTGATCCAGGGCTCTAACTGGCCACTCTATGAATTAATAAAATCCTTAAAAATATAAGTGCCTATGACCCGATGACTCAGAGCGCTTACTGGCAACTCCAATAAATCGTAAAATCCTAAATAGTAACACAAGTGCCTATCACCCGAGGCGCTTATTGACCACACAATGAATTAATAGAATGTTGATTAATAACACAAGTGCCTACCACCAAGTGACCCAGGGCGCTTACTGGCCACTCTATAAATTAATAAAATGTTCACTAATAACACAAGCGCTTATCACCCAATGACCCGAGGCACTTACTGGCTGCTAAATAATTAATAAAATCCTATACAATACAAGTGCCTATTAGCTGATGACTTCGGGTGCTTACTAGTAACTCTAATAAATACTAAAATCCTAAACAATTACACAAGCGCCTATCACCCAATGACCTGTGGCGCTTACTGACCACTCTATTGATTAATAAGTTGTTATTACTACAAACGCCTATCACCCAATGACCTGGGGCGCTTACTGGCCACTCAGTTGATTTAAAAAACGTTAATTTATAACACAAACGCCTACCACCTGACATCTGGGTCACCGGGTGATAGGCACTTGTGTTACGAAGTTACATTTTATTTTTTTGTAATGTGGCCAGTAGGCGCCCTGGATTATTAGGTGATAGGAGCTTGTGTTATAAATTAACATTTTACTTTTTTTTAACGTGTCTAGTTAGCACCCTGGATCACTTGGTGATAGGCCCTTGGGTTATTAATTAATATCTTATCAATCTATCAAGTGGCTAGTAAGCGCCTGAGGTTATTGGATGTTAGGAGCTTGTATTTTGAGTTAACATTTTAATATTTTTTAATGAGTCCAGTAAGCACCCCAGATCACTTTGTGATAGGCCCTTGGGTTATAAATTAATATTTTATTAATTTATAGTGTGGCCAGTAAGCACCCACGGTCACCGGGTGATAAGCACTTGTGTTATAAGTTAACATATTATTTTATAATGTGGCCAGTAAGCGCCCTGGGTCACCAGGTGATAGGCACTTGTATTACGAGGTAATATTTTATCATTGTGTAATGTGTCCAGTAAGTGCCCTTGATTTTTGGTTGAGAGGAGCTTGTATTATGAGTTACCGTTGTCATATTTTTTAATGTGTCCAGTAAGCGCCTCGGGTTTCTTGGTGATAGACCCTTGGGTAATTAAGTAACATTTTATTAATTCATTGAGTGGCCAGTAAGCACCCTGGGTCACTTAGTGATAGGCCCTTGGGTTAATAATTACCACTTTATCTATCTAAAGAGTGGCTAGTAAGCGCCTGAGGTCATTGGATGATAGGAGCTTATATTATGATTTAACATTTCAATATTTTTTAAATGTCTCCAGTAAGCGCCCTGGATCACTTGGGGATAGACCCTTGGGTCATTAATTAATATCTTATTAATTTATGGAGTGGCCAGTAAGCGCTCCGGGTCACTTGGTGATAGGCCCTTGGATTATTAATTAACATTTTATTAATTCATAGAGTGGTCAGTAAGCGCCCCGCGTCTCGAGTTCTCGGGTAATAGGCGCTGGTATATATACATCATTTGTATTCATCAGTGATAGTTGACAGTTTGGCCGTCAGTGGTGCTGATAAAGAAGCGCTCTGAAGGTTGTGGTTGGCAGCAAATTTTTGACCATCGTGGCCAACGCTGCTTAAAACTTAAAACACGAAAGATGGCGCTAGGATCGTTCGGCATTTAAGAGTACCAGTATTCTTGGCTGCCAGCAGCGTTGGGTTAGGCGGATAGAATATCGGAACTTTTTCCCTAGATCGTATATATAGCTATACGATCTAGGGTGAATGTTCCGTCGAGCAGACAGCGCAGCAGTGAAGGGGCATTGCTAAAGACACGTGAAAATTTAAAATTGTAATATTAATAACACAAGTGCCTATCACCCCATAACCCGAGTCGCAAACTGGCCTCTCTATTAAATAAAGAATATTAATTAACAGCACAAGCACCTATTACCTAATGACCCTTGTGCTATATTAATTAATTATATATATCGTTTAATGAAGCGACCAGTAAGCCTCCCTGGTCATAGGGTGTTAGGCACTTGTGCTATTAATTATTACTTTATTATTTAATAGAGAGGCCAGTAAACACCCAGGGTCATCGGGTGATAGGCGCTTGTCTTAATAATTAATATTTTATTATTTAATAGAGCGGCCAGTTAGCGCCCTGGGTGTTTGGGTGATTGGTGCTTGTGCTATTAATATTACAATTCTTAATTTTCGCGTGTCTTTGGCAATGTCCCTTCACTGCTGTGCTGTCTGCTTGGTGGAACATTCTTCCTAGATCGTATAGCTACTTATACGATCTAAGGAAAAAGTTCCGATATTGAATCCGCCTAACCCAACGCTGGCTGCCAGAAAGTTTTCTCAAACGCAGCCTTTGTTTATTTCCTATAAAGCTCTGTACACTTAAAAAAGCTCTTCTTCGTAAATTGAGGAAAAGCGAATCATCCAAGTAAACACAACTTGTGCTAAATTTAGAATAAAATTTAATCAACGAAAGCATACATAAGTAAAGGTTTAGCTTTGGTACATACCATGAACGTATGTAAGTTTTTATTTAGCACTTTGTGAAGTGTGTTAGCTCAACTGGATACTCAATTTGTTTTATAAGACCCAAAGGTTGTGTGAGTTCGAGATTCTCGAAAACAGTTTTTTATATTTTTTATTTTAACAGATCGAAACATTTATTTATTTATAAATAATTCACTATAGAAAAGCTTGCAGGCCTAAACACTAACTCCAATAAACCAATTTACTCGGTCCACACACTGAGAGAGAAAAATATAATGAAAATGACTGTGCTAGAATGGTAATCTGGTGTTATTTCGCCGTCTAGGGACTTTTTACTGTGTCCAACCTAATTTTTACTATTCTGGTCAGTAATTTCTATTGTACAAACAGTGAAAACCACTATATTTACAACAAAAATTACTGTTCTTAACACTAAAAATTATTTTTCCAATAGTAAAAAGACTCTTGATGACTGAACAGTACCAGATTACCATTCTAGCACAGTAATTTAAAAAAAAAAAAATGAATTTATATTTTTCTCTCTGTGCACCCCTGTCTTCAATGATCAGGTGAGATTTCACTTGAGTTCTCAGCTTAATTTTCAGGTGAAATCTCATGCCAAAAACTTAGCTGAAAACTCAGCTAAAAAGCCATCTGAGATCTCACCTGAGATTTTTGAAAAAAGTTCTCCGAGAAGCTTGTTATTTTTTCATTTCAAACAATTTTTAGTCATTTAATCTGTACGTTATAAGAAATTTTTTTTTTAATTTTTCAACCTTATATGCATCGGGTCTTAAAAAATTTTCGGGAATGAAAAAAAAACGTCATCTATTAATTAGTTTTATTTAGTTACGGGGATATTGTCTAATTTATCGCAGCTACTCCTTTATAGGTATTATCTAGAGCTGCTTTATTCCTACAATAAAATGTATGACGTCATTAGAAATACAATATGGCGGTTGGTACAATATGGCAAACGAGCTTCTTTTTCACGCACTCTCGAAAAATCCCGTATCAAAATTTGAGCGCGATATAGTGCAAGATATCCTACGCGATATCTTACAAGATATCCTACACAAAATCTTCTAGGATATCGTGTAAGATTTCTCGCACGATAGTCTACATGATATCCTATACAATATTAAGCAAGATTTTCGGCAACAAAAAAATAAAAAAAGTATAAATTGTAACCCACGAAATTTTAAATTTTTTCTGCTTCAAAAGCTGTTGGAAAAGCTAATGTAAGTAGTAAAAAAAAGCATCTGTTTGCTCCAGTTAGGGTATTTGAACCTAGTCCGCAGAGACCGTAGTCGAGTGTCTTACCCACTTGGCCGGAGTGAAATAGATACTCAGATAAGAATTTACTTTCTTATGAGGTACATCTGAGACTTATGTTTATTATTTCATCATTTCGTAAATAATATTTACCACCTTGGTTACCTAATTGATAATTAACATCTTATAAATGTACATTTTATATTGATTCGTGTCACTTAAAACGTTTGTCAACAATAAATCTAGTGATTGATTTTATAACTACTTTTCGTTCATGGATTTCACTTATACTTAACGTATACTTTTCATTTCAAGGGAAAATTAGCCCATGTTTAAAAGTGCCCCAACAGAAAAAAATGATGTAAGAAAACTTAACGAACCGTAAATTTCTGTGATGTAATGTAAGGTTTGGTTGGATTTTGTACCACAGTTACAGTTTGTTACGTTTTGTTACATTTACTTACAGTCAACTCAATATATTACCTTACGACTCGTTACGTTTACTATTATAATTCTCAAAAGGCACTCGAATCTCATGAAAAAGCGACTGTAATGAACTCTATTAAAACGTAAGGAAATGTTGTTATGTGTGATATTTTAAAACAGCTTACAGTTTTTTGCAGTTTCCCAGAGCAAGGAAACAAGTATGATTATCAACTCATGTTTGGTCCATACAAATAATAAGAAGTTAATAAAGAAGGTTATTTTTTCTACGTTTATTGTTCGATTCTCATTCATATAAATTTGGATTTAATAGTTAATTATTTATTTTATTTTAGCTGCATCTATTTTCTTCATTTTTATTACATGCTGATGTCAAATTTACAGTATTTAGCCTTATTTCATTAGATGAGTCGTTATTGATGTCAGTAAGTATCCGTTAAACTATTCAAATGAGTAAAATCCATTTCCAACTTCAATGAGGATTTTTAGATTGCAAGGTCTATAACTACATACTTGGTTATAATATTTCAAGTCCAGGATAGTTAAAGTGTTTTAAATTCATCTGACGACCAATTCAATTGAAAATTAGTAAAATTAAATGAAGTTTAATTTATTTTTTAAGTAATTGAAAAGGCTTTTGTTCAATATCAAGATTAAAATAGTTATTTACGTAACAAGTGCGGAAAAGACAATTTCTCGCACGAGTAGTGATTGACTCACACGAGTGCCGGAGTTGACGGGAACGAGTACCAGTTAAGCACACGAGTGCGTAGCACAAGGTACGAGTTACCGTCACCGGACACGAGTTTGAGTCTATCACATGAGTGCGGAAAATCGTCCCGCACGAGTTGCGTACAAGTTTTTTCGCAATGTGTGAGGAAAATAGGTACAAAATAGGTTTGAATTTTGATTTCCAGTGTGTAGCAAAATTTTTTCCGGTGTGTGGCCAAACCTTTTCCTTACACTGTGCGGCAAAAACCTTTGCCTCACACTTTTTCCACACACTGTGCGACAAAAACCTTTGCCACACACCTTTGTCACACACTATGTGGGAAAATCGATTTTCCACACTAATGCCAGTGCGGAAAACATCCATTTTCCGCACACTATTGCGAAAAAGATATTAACAAGGCTAAAAAATCTGTAAATGTTTCAACGTTTCATATACAGCCTTTTAAAACACGTTCATATATAATTAATTGCGTTTTATTCCATGAGAAAAATAGTTCCTTACATCTTCTTACATTTTCTTACGGATCATGGCGTATTATCACACATGTTTACTTTTTCTTCCATTCTGTAACGATTGCAAATTCCTGCTAGGGTCTACTAAATTTGTTATTATTATCACAACAAAGTTGTAAATAACCTTTTCCTCTTTAACACATTAAGGTAGCTCCTCACTGTAAATCTCACAAGAAGAGTAAGCATACTGCAACACAGCTTTTCATTGGCTGTGGAGGTTCTTGACTAAAAATGGATAGGTACCTGTAGTCCCTTTAAAAAAAGTTTCATCACATTTACACCGTTGACCTATATCGTACAATACAGTGACCCGAGCAGACGTATGTATGTATACAAATCTGACAACATAACCCTTCTATTAGTCAAAAAAGTACATAAGTCAGCCCCACATTTAATTCTTTTCTTAGTTCAGCGTCTCATTTATTTTTAGTGTAATTACGATCCCCCACAACTCCTATTCATTTTACGTACAACTTTCTGAGCAATTCAAACTACGCGGGCTACCGCTCTTCGGTGTAGCAGACACCCCACACTTTTCATCTGTTCCGTGACTTGCACAGTTATCTACTATTTTCACAAAATATCCTATAAAACCCATGGTAATGTCCAAGTACCTGAATGTCGTTGGAAAGATTCTGATTTCTTCTATCTGCTACATAGTTTTCTATTAAAAACTACAGTATCTTTGCTGAGATATCATACAACCTGCGCCACCAATTTAACGACCCTCCATAAGAGGCTATGTTACAGAGTCTATTTTCCAGTTCTTCTCGATCCATGCTTCTCGATCATTTATATTATTTAAAAATTGTGTAAGATGTCTCACTTTAGTATGCTGAAATGTAATGGGATTGAGATCTTTCCAATACTTCTACACAAAGTAAATACATACATATTTATACGCATATTTAACAATTTAAAAGGTACTGTTCATGAAGATACAAGACTCGTGACAGCGACAATAATAATTTTCAAGAAGCATCGATCAAAAACTGTGTTTTTCTTCTCAAACTCAAATTTTTTAACTGCTTTTACTAAATACGTCATAGGTACCTTAGTCCAGGCATATTGACTCATTTACAGAGATAAAAAAAAAAAATGTTATCCAGATACATACATTTTTAAATGGTTAAAAAGGTTAAAGTCAATATGAGGAAAATGTGTTATGTGCCCAAGAAGTTTAGGGGATGATTTTAGTAGTTGAAAAGGGGTGAAAATGGATACATCTCGTGTTTTTTGCAATTTCACGCGAAATTTGATGTCCTACTGAAAAATGTTAAATACAAAAGTTGTAGATCTTGGAAAAATCTACAACTTTTGTATACGCCATTTTTTAATATAACCTCAAAATTTCAGAAAAAAATAAAAAAAATTTTTTTTTCTGTTTTTTAATTGTCAATTCCTCAAAAATAAATTTTTTTCAACCAAACTTGCTGAAAGTACTCCTTTTTGTGTCCCAAACAACAGCAACAAATTTAAGATTGAAACATTAAAAACTATTTGAAAGATTCATTTTTTCCGGTCCGAAACACGTTGTTTTCAAAGTTACATTTTACTACTTGCAATCATTGTAGAGAGGTCATACAGGGCTCATTTTTTTTGTTTTGACGTCTACTTTCAAAAGAAATAATTAAAAAAATACAGCTTCTATTTAAAAACATGTCTAAAAATTGAGAAATATAAAAAATTTAATTTTGCAAAAACAAATTTTTTGGTTATTTGCTAATTATTTGTGACAAATAAAAAAAATTTTTAAAAACTAATAAGACTAGTGAATTGTACGGGAAAAAATATGAAGAAGCATTTGTTTTATTATTTAAATACATTTTTCATTTTTGTACAGTACTGCTATAAATATTGTAATAGCATATTTCGTGTAGTTGAAAGATGTCGTGTAAGTACATACAATGCCATCGACTTATACTTTAATAAGAAAAGCTCCACATTTCTCGCGATGAAATTAATTAATTTAATTATTTTCTACATATTTTGATAAATGAATCGTCTTCTAATTAAATTTTGTATACAATTATTTAAAACATGCTTTTAAATAATTGAATGATTTTTTTTAAATGATTTCTAAATCTAATTTAACTTGCACCGAATTTATAATTAAAATTTATATTAACAAAACAGATTGTTAACAATACTACTACTATTACTAATAATAATAATAAAAAAATAATGGAGGTAAATGACAATAATGAGAAACTCAATTTTAATCAAGTTGATTTTTTAATGAAATATGCTCAAGTACTGATAAATATCACACATTTACAGTTTATGTTCATAAATATTATACATTTATTATGAAATTTAGTACATATTAATAATGAATACATTATGCACAGTAAACCAATTTTTGTCTTTTCGCTAATTGTAAGTTTGTCTGATCATCATCGATTAATTGTTCGTCGAAATATGTGACTTCCTTATTATCTTCAATCGTTTCTTCATCAAATTCCTCTGGAAACTTTTCCATAGCAAAATTTTCTGAGTTAAAGATATAATACTTGGTTGTTCAATTTCATCAGGATTATCAGAAATTTCATCAAAATCACTTAAATCTTTTGAAACTTTTTCAACGTTTGAACAACTTTCAGATCCATGGCACTTTGTGCATAACTCTATGTATCGCAACCCATGCTTTCTGCTACCGCATCTATTGCCCTCACATCCAGTCTTACAACTGCAACAAATTATCTTAAGTAACTCATCTGGAATAAGTGAGTCATCTGTATATTGTGGCATAAGTATTTTTGTATTATTTACAATCACTTGTTTCCAGCCCTATTTCGTTGCATTTAATGTATGTCCAAGCCACATTTGTAGTTAAAAGTATACTCTGTACGAGTGTTAAATTGCTGCTCCAACAGAAGAGGGTAATTTTTCGAATTTAAAAGTCGACTTTGCAGTTAATAATTAAAACTGTGTAAATTTTAAATTATCCAGTGGTATTTTAGATTTTTTTTAATGATAAATCGATGCAATCAGTTTACAACCATTTCGAGCAATGACTTTGGGATCTGCATTACTTTGATAAAAGGGCAGTGCTAATTCTTTTAACTCAGGAGTAATAATCAACGAATTAAAACTTGTTGTTTTTCCTTTGCCAGCAAAAGCGGATGTTGTATCACATTCAGTAAAACAATGCAGAAGAGCAACAATAGAAGAAAAATCATCGTGATTAAAACTGTTTGACGAATAAATTAAATCGCTAACATTGGCTGTGCCTGGTTTCAAAAAGTAAATGTTTGATTTATTTGAGTTTAACTGATGCAAAAGAACCAAAAGATCGATGTCTTGACCAACAACAACAACCTTTTTTTTATATTCGATGACGCCTGCTTCTGCATTTGCGATCTTACTTTTTTCGGCAATTTCTATGGCTGTATTAATGATCAATGTATCTACATCTTCAGCAGCTTGTTTACATAAAAATCCAGCAAATCTGAATGCTTTTGATAACTCTTTAATTAATGCGTTCTTATTTGCGTCATTTGACAAAAACTTCTCTTTTGTATACGTTATTTTTGTCTGTGGTTCAATATTAAATGAAGGAATACTGGAATTAATTTTTCGCCTCAAGCGTTCGGCTGTTTTTGTTGCAGATGTTGATGCAGTTGAATTGTCACTATCATCCTCATTGTCTGGATAATCATCAAATACTATGCAACTATTATCTGCGTAATGATTCTGCAGAAAAGTCAAATATTTATCAATAATTACTTCAATCGTGTCATTTTTTTGCCAAATAACTTTATGCGACAAAAATCCACCATCAATAACATGCACTATATTTTCGGTACTTGGTAGTTCATCGATGCTTGTAAATTCTTTATAAAGTTGCGATTTTACATTTTTTCTAAATCCATCTTCTGTAAAAAGTGATAGTGGATATGGAGCGAGTTCGTGTTTTAAATGCTTCTTCATGTCATCTTTACTATTGATCTTACGGCATGTTCTTTGAAATAATAATAATGGATTTATTGGAACTGTCTCATTATCTACTTTAACTGATGATTGAACACTTTTGAGAGATAAAACTTTGTTACTTCGAGTAAACTTGACACTTTCAAATTTCTGACCAATTATTGATGTAATAGAATTCATGCCTACATCGTATGCTCGATGACAATTAGTAGAGTTGGTACGGACAATTCCAGAAAATATAGACATGAGATGTTGTATTTCTGGAAAAGGATTGTGCATATTAAAAAATACCAATAATTTTTCAAGATCTGCAGCATCTCTCGCAATTCTCGACTCTCTGGAATCAACATGCTGTTCAGAAGTTGAATAAGAAACATTGCAGAATTTTTCCATTTTATTACAAACTTCAACTAAAACAATTATAGTTAATATAAACTTTGTTAAAACACTATCAGCCATTCCACGTCCATTTGTTAGTCCATCTTGACTCTTCATACATCGCATTAATACTTGTTCTATAATCATGTCTATCCAAACTTTCAGGAATACCATCATAGATATTTTTATTATTAAACTTTGGCAAATTGTAATTATTTTTATCATAAACAGTTTTACGAATGTCCTCTAAAACAATTTTTCCCGCCATTTTAACTATTCTTTTTCGCTCATCCATAGGATCTTTTTATTGATTTTCGTACCATTCTTTCCAAGTTTACTTACTAATTTTATGTCGAAAAAGAATAATGATATCTTTTTTTAAATGAATGAATTCGATTTGATCGTTAGGATAAGATTTGTTTGGATTTGATTTAATAGTTTGTATATCTGGGAATATATCAGAAAATTCTTCTTTGATTTCATTCAGGGAAAATTGACATTACTTTGATTTTTTTGTATATAATTAGTTGCGTATTGAATAAAGCCTATTGTACTTCGAGAGGCGGGATGTCCTAGTTCAGTAGAGCGTCTATTTACATAAAATTTGGGCATACAATTTGTTACGTTCAAGCAAAAAAAGCTTGACGAACGCGGGGATCTTAATATCGATTGATCAGGAATTACTGATGATCAATAAACTGCTGAGTGGTAGTAGTTTAAATAGCGTTTATTTAATAGCGTATGTACTTACAATAGTGGTTAGCGGAGCTCAGAGCGCAATTGATGTTGGCTCTTTGCTTGTTGAGACGTATCTGGTTTATTACAATAATAGTGGAGAGAATAACTAAAACTAACTATACAAATATAAACTGTAGTCGTTATATGAGTCAGAGTAGAAAAAGAGATAAGATAAGAAAATATAAGTTCTGAAATTAAAGTATGTATAAATGTAAAGTGAAAGTTATAAAATTAATAAGTGTTACTTTTAGATGATAAAGCAAAGATAAAGCTATTACAATTCCAGGAAACATAACTATTGCATTTAACGTATTGTGCTAAAGAAAATTAGAAAATGAAAAGAGAATTAAAAGTTCACGATTGGCGTGAACACAATTTGAATTGTAGTGAACTTGTAACTTAATTAAATCTGAATGCTTGCTCAAACGAGTGGACAGATTTTTGTGAAATATATCAGTCACTTTTCGTTCTTCTAAAGCTTTTACAATTTTTTCTACTGTTTCAGTTTTTGTTATCATTTTCATTCGATCTTTTTGTTCATCACAAGGTTTGCCACAAAACAAACAAAGAGTTTTAAAATCGAAATGAAGAGCATCTTTCGATATCTTTTAACCTTCAACGCATTTCTTAGCTATTTCGGCTGCAGCAGCAACGATCGAAGATTCTCGGTTGTAAGCATGTGAACTACTTCTGTGAGCAGTTGCCGATGTCAACTTCTCTTATTGCAAATATTTTTTATCACTTCTTTTTTTACTTGAACCGATCAGATTCCAGCTTCTTTACAAATAGTGCAAGTAGATTCCTCCATACTGATAATCTGTAAAAGTAATTATATTATATAGCTAAAAAAGTTTGGTCATGATGCGGTTAATTATAAGCTAACGCAAGAATCGAATCATCAGAACAGTCATTCTTAATATATATTAACAGATGTCAACAGCAATTAGTTATTAATTAATTAAACTAAACTAATAGTTTCAAATTTATGAATGTATAGAAAAATATTATAAATATAAGAACATTATTTGTCAAAAATTACTTTCTGTTATACTTTTATTCTACACTTTTTATTAATAATAGTTGTATGTACTATGGTATGATTAATATAAAAATTGTAATTACTAATGAAAAATTTCAAGAGACGCATTTTTCCCCCTAATTCCCTGTAATTTTTCAAATTACTGTTTTATAGTTACATACAATAAATAACAACTGAAGAAATGTTTCAAAGAAAATCAAAAGATAATTGTTCAAAAATTTAAAATGTTATAAATATTCATAAATTTTATATTGGAAAATGTCATAAACAAAATTATTTTTCAATAGAATTAATTTACTCAACATAAATCAATTACTGATTAAAAATATCATAATTTTTAAAATAAATATATATTCTTTAAATGAAATAGTGATGTTATCCCGATCCTAGCCGCATGTAGCACCCCACAACACAACCCTCTTACAACAGTACGCCATTTTGGGTACAATGTCAGATATAGAAATATTTGAAACTCTTAGACGTGGTTCTGAATGTAACCCAATTTCAATCCATCTCACAAAAAATTACACTTTTTTGTGTTAATTTAAATGCAAACGTGACAGTCTTCATAAGCAGAGTTAATATAAACAAAAACAACTTTATAAATAATATTGTAAAGTCATTTTGACGAATAAAAACATAAAAATAAAAATATTTGATTAAATAAAGTCCCATAACTCTTAGTAGTTCAGCATTTACCCCTTATTACAAAAAATTATATTTTATAAGAATAACAATATTTCACTATCAATATTTAAAAAAGATTAAAATACAACTTAAAAAGTAAAAAAAAAAGTTGACTTACGTTTTGACTTGACATCAATGTTTAGTTTTCGAGAACAGGAACTTCACCTTAGGTTTATTTTTATCACATATAACTATTCGAAATCAAGTGAAAGGTAAAAAAAATTAATCACTTAATTTAAATTTCAAATAACCAAACAAAAACCATGTATTTATTGAATGAAGAACTCAATAAAAATGTACTTCCTTGCTGGCTATAAATAGACTACTGAGCCACGTGCTCCTATCTGAGTACGCGTCCTTCTGCTCCGTTTTTCCTGCACGTCCTTTCTCTCTCTCTCTCTTTTTCTCTTTCTCTCTCTCTCTTTTTCTTTCTCTCTCTCTGTCCGCGTCCTTCTTCAACAGATGTAACACCTATTCCAGTCCCCTATAGGCATATATATAAAACAGTATATATATGCTCCAAAACGAATAAGAGGTTCCTTCCAAAAACATATTCAACTATCTTTACTCCAAAACGTTTTCTAAAGTTTGTTTTAAAACTTACCTAACTTTGTACAATTTTAATATTCAGCTTTGATTTATGTTGAATTTCTATTGATAAAATAAAATATACAATAAATATAAAATTCGATGCAAGATAAATTCATTTTAAAAAATCATTCAATTATTTGAAAGCATGTTTTAAATAATTTAGTACAAAAATTGATTATAAGACAATTTATACATCAAAATATGTAGAAAATAATTGAATTAATTCATTTCATCGCGAGAAATAATGAACTTTTCTTATTAAAGTAAAAGTCGATCGCATTATATGTACTTACATGACATCTTTCAACTAAATGGAATATGCTATCACAATGTTTATAGCATTATTGTACGGAAATAAAAAATGTATTTAAATAGTAAAACATATATTTCTTCAGGTTTTTTCGAAAAATTCAATGTTCTTGTTAGTTTTTGAAAATTTTTTTTATTTACAACAAACTATTAGCAAATAACCAAAAAATTTGTTTTTGCAAAATTAAATTTTTTATATTTCTCAATTTTTAGACATGTTTTTAAATAGAAGCTGTATTTTTTTAATTATTTCTTTTGAAAGTAGACGTCAAAACAAAAAAAATGAGCCCTGTATGACCTCTCTACAATGATTGCAAGTAGTAAAATGTAACTTTGAAAACAACGTGTTTCGGACCGGAAAAAATGAATCTTTCAAATAGTTTTTAATGTTTCAATCTTAAATTTGTTGCTGTTGTTTGGGACACAAAAAGGAGTACTTTCAGCAAGTTTGGTTGAAAAAAATTTATTTTTGAGGAATTGACAATTAAAAAACAGAAAAAAAAATTTTTTTTATTTTTTTCTGAAATTTTGAGGTTATATTAAAAAATGGCGTATACAAAAGTTGTAGATTTTTCCAAGATCTACAACTTTTGTATTTAACATTTTTCAGTAGGACATCAAATTTCGCGTGAAATTGCAAAAAACACGAGATGTATCCATTTTCACCCCTTTTCAACTACTAAAATCATCCCCTAAACTTCTTGGGCACATAACACATTTTCCTCATATTGACTTTAACCTTTTTAACCATTTAAAAACGTAGGTTTCTGGATAATGTTTTTTTGTTCTCCATATTCAACGTGCCTGGACTACCTGCTTTACTACTCTCTTTAAATACACCTATATGAATAATCATAAAAATTGATTTCATTAATGGAAACGGTGAATATCCGTAGAAAGCGCAAGCGGTAACAGTTGTGTAATGTAGAATATATTTATTGAAGATAGGTTGCGCATCACTATTCTGCCCTAAAAATGTTGTTTATACTGCTTGTACCCAAGCGGAAATTTTTTTACACAAATAAAAGTTACTAAGAGTTTATAAAAGATTTTAAAAGTTAAAAACTTTTACAAACTTTTGTTAACTTCTATAAACTTTTATGAAAAGGTGGATTTGAGACTGTATGAAAAGTTTATAAAAGTTTGTAAAAGTTGTCAATTTTTATAAACTTTTATAAACTCCTTATAGCTTTTTTTATGCTTGTCAAAATAGATATATAATACTTAAAAAGTTTTAAAAACTTTTACTTATTTTTAAAAACTTTTATAAACTTTTACTAAGTTTTTATAGCTCTTATAAAGGTTATATAACTTTTTTTTTATTTTTATATGTAAAATGTAGGCTTCTGATTGGAAATTTTATCAGCTTATATAAAATTTTACTAATATTTGTGAACTTCTATTTATTTGTTTGTATGGTAAATAAATGTTTTGATTATATATACATACATATATCTGTTAATTTTTATGTGTTTGCTTGAAAATAAATATACATGAATATTATGCATCAACTTAATATTACATTTTTTAACATAAGTTGCAGTTATTTAAAAATAATTTTAATATTTTTAGAAAATTGATACATTTTTTTTATTAGCAAACTATGAAAGAGATGAAAAGTCGACGATAAAACATACGATTTTCCAGCAACAGCTTTTTTTTAGTTAATACAACGATTAATGACACCTGTAGTGTGCGCCATCAGAAATGTCCTCCAAGTTGCCTGGTTTTTTATCTAAACTATTGTATATAATTGGATTCGAAAATAATGTAGTCAATTAGTCAATAATATCTATTTTGATGAAAAATGTTCCAATCGCAGAAGAACTAATTACATTACCACATTCGCATTAATTGGTTAATGCCAAATTATATCTTTTAAAGTATAAAAATTGTTAGTTTAAATACGAACACTTTGTTCAAAGAAAATAAGTGTTATTGAGGTTAAGCGTGTTGTTTAAACGTTACCATGGTATTATCAGGTTTATCAGAATTTTAAGTGTTGATATCTCTTAAATGCATGATTATCCAGAGCCGTCTTTTAAAATGATGGGGCCCTGGGCCAGAGTAGTTAGAGGGCCCCTGTAAGGGCAGTAATTTACTCCTGCCAAAGATAATAGATGAAATTTTCCCGAAATTCAACAATTATTTATTTGATTTCGTCGAAGTTCAAATAATGTGATAAAAAATAATTACACCAAACATTTTTATTCAAATTACAATTGAATTATTTCAAAATTTCAGTTTGATAAGGAAATCTGTCTTTTTTTAAGTAATTTAACATTAAAAAATCAATTTTTTGCCTTTAAAAAAACTAATTCACTGTACATTATATGAAAAGATATTCAGCAACTGGGGAGCTTCATTCAGTTAAATAATACATCTAATATTCGAATGAAAGTTAGATGAAATATCGAATCCACAGTACTAACTTTATATCACCGATAACCATCCAGCACACGTTACACTGCAGATGGTAAAGTAGAGTTGGTACTGCGGAATCGAGATTCCTTGAAAATTTCATTCGACCATTCGATATATGAGTAAAGCCCCTGGAACGACTACGAATCCATGAGTTGAGTGCCACTGAAGCAAACTGAAGTGAAATTATAACCTTATATTCTTTGCTGTGATTGTTGTCAAAACATTTCGTATCGTGAGGACGTGAAACATAGCCTCGGTAGAACGTTAGAAGTAAGAACAGAAAGATCAGCTTTGCAAAAGTAAGCATTAACCTGTAAGATGAACTCCATACGCAGTCTTTAGAAAACTCATCGCAATTACTTGTACACTATGAAGCGTTCTTATTTGAGTGGTGCTGAAAAAAAGCGAAAAGTCACAGAAGAATGTGAAAAAATATCTAAACTTCCAAAAATAACTACATTCTTAAATGCTAATCATACAAACAATTCAAGCGCTTCTGTCGATCACTCAGTAAATACGTGCAACGCTATTTGCAAGGATCAGGCTGCGAAATTACAAGATGTAAGTGAGCTATGCGATGTCTCTGTCATTGGTAAGTCTACAGGAATAAACATTTTTGTGAATCATACTTTAATTAATCAAACAATCTTTTGATAAATACAGAAAATAATTCGACTATTGGGAATATGGAAAGTATAAATGATAGTTCAGATTTACAAGTACAAGATGAACAATCGCAGAGTCTCGAAAAGGATGAAAGTAGTATACCGGGTAAATATGAATATTTAGTTTGCATTGTGACGTACGATAAAAGAAACCCAGTATGTTACACCACGGGGGGAAAAAGTACGAGAAATTGTTACCTTGGGGTGAGGGTGGTAAACACCCCGGAAATGATGTATTTTTGCCCCGAGTGTAGCGTAAACGATTTTCTATCATACGGGGGCAAAAGTACGTACACTGTTAGATAAGCCATAATAATGTAAATTGTGATATTTATATATGTATACAAAAAAACCACCTTGATTTCACGTACATACTTTGTGCATATATACGTTCAGCATCGTATTTAAGGTTCTGGTTTTTGTTTACAAGCAAATTTTTTGATCCCGTCAGCTGGCTAGCCTGATTTGGCTACCGCCCCTCTTGCTACCGGCGCACTTTTGTATATCTATCTATTTATGCGAAGTAGAATGTAGAATAAATTGTGTGCATACCAGTAGAGATAAAAAGTCTTGCTAAAGGGGATCTCAGGGACAAAAGTTCGTACTTTTGTCCAGGATATGACAAAAATAATTCTAATGCGTCATATTAAATGATTTGAGTGTAAGTTTAGAAGATCATTCAGATTATTAAATTATTTTCAAATTAGTTTTTTGAAAATCAATAACTTGATTAAAAAGTATTAGCTAATTAAACAATAAAGAATCCATATAAATAAAATGACTGACCAAGAAGCTTGTACGCCGGTGTTTGAGTCTTGGATGTTTGAGATTTCAGATAAAATTCTTAGTCAACACAGATAATATTTCACGTTTAATTTGTACCAGATAAATATAATAACACAAAAAAATACTTGTTTATTACAAATAAACATTGAAAAAATAATAAAATTGAAACGTTTTAAAAATTATATTAAATTCTTTAGGATATAAGTTTTGTGAGGTAGAAATTTTTATGAATATAATATTTTTTTTGACATTTACATCATCAAAATATGCACTTTGACTGATACAAAAGAAAAATTAAAAAAAATTTACAATAAATATTCATCTATGTAAATAGAAAAATAAGTAAATTACATCTATATTTGTATGAAAAGCAACTTTTTTTTGCATTTAACAGTTTCAACACTCATAGAAGAGGCTAACCTGAAAACTCCGGAGATTTTTTATTCATCAGACCCAGCATTATGGGGAAAAATAGATAATGATCTACCAAATAAGACTAGATAAGGATACCAATAGATTGTATTGGTTACGAAAAGGGCCAAGCTTATGCAACAATAAAAATAGCGATTTTACCAAATCTGCTCAGACTTATCAAGATGGACAGAAACAAAAAGTCAGAACTTTTAATAGATCATTATTTCAAATGAAATTACACACTGGCGAGGTAGTAGAACGTGAATGGCTTTTATATTCACCATCGACTGGGTTCGTATTCTGTTTTGTATGTCGTCTTTTTTCTTCAGAACAAGATAAATTTACAAGTCAAGGTTTTTGTGACTGGAAGCATCCAAAACGTATTGCAGAACATGAGCAAAGTCAAAATCATAGAAAAAGTTTAACAATCTACTGTCAAAGAAAAAATGGATTAAACTTAATTGATATGCAGTTAACAGTACAATACGAAGACCAGAAAAAATATTGGATAAAAGTTTTAAAAAGAATTACTGACGTTATCAAGTTTCTTGCCTGTAGAGGTCTTGCTTTTAGAGGTGATAACCAAATATTCGGATCAAAGCATAATGGAAATTATTTAGGAATCTTGGAACTGTTAAGCGAATATGATACTTTTTTAAAATTGCATATTAGTTGTCACGGAAACAAAGGTCACGGTGTAACATCATACCTATCAGCAAATATATGCGAAGAATTCATAGAATTAATGGAAAAGAATGTTTTGAAATCTATAATCGAAGAACTGAAAAAATGAAAATATTACTCGATATCTGTTGATTCAACTCCAGATATCACCCATACCGATCAACTAACTTTTACAGTCCGTTATGTAATAGACACAGGTCCTGTTGAACGTTTTTTAACATTCATTCCAATTGAAGGACACGGGGAAGAGTATTTAAGTACTGTAATAATCGATTTTTTAGAAAAAAATAATTTGAACATTAAGGATTGTAGAGGACAGTCTTACGACAACGCGTCGAATATGTCCGGTCAATATTCAGGATTACAAGCCAGGATAAAGCAATTGAATAAATATGCCGAGTATATTCCTTGTGCTGCACACTCGCTAAATTTAGTCGGTGTAAAAGCAGCTGAATGCGTGCAACCTGTAGTTGCGTATTTCGTGTTTGTACAGAAACTTTATACGTTTTTTTCTTTGTCAACCCACAGATGGCGAATTTTATTAGTTGAATTAGGAGCAGGAAATCTAGTTTTAAAAGCATTATCTGCAACAAGATGGTCAGCCCGGGCTGATGCTATTACTGCACTTCGTAAAGGTTATACGAATATTATGAAAGCTCTTAATAAAATATCAAACGATACTACTATGTCTAGTGAAGCAAGACACGAGGCTCAATCTTTACTTAAGAAGATGTTAAATTTACAAACTTTATTTTTGACGGTAGTATGGTTTGACATTCTGACTCGTATCAACGACACAAATAAAATTTTGCAAAAACAAAATTTAGATTTACACGTCACTTTTAATTTATTAAAGTCATTAGAATCATACATATTCAGTTTAAGAGAAAATTTCTCAATTTGCTTAGAAAAAGCAAAAAATATAATTGATGATTTTGAAATACCTGAGCAAAGGATAAAAAAAAGGAGTATAAAACTCATGCAACAAGAAGGACTCAGTAAAAGGATCAATTTTAGTTATGAAGAAAAATTAAAAATTGAAATTTTTTTACCTTTGATTGATACTTTAATAAATCAGTTAAAAACAAGACAAGAGGCTTATGAGAAATTAAACGACAAATTCACTTTTTTTACAGTTTTACAAAACATGAATTATAATGAAATAGAAGAATCGTGTACAAATTTAGCTAATTCATACGAAGATGACATATGTAAAGAAGTTTTAATTTCCGAATGCATGCATTTTAAAAGCTATCTTTGTGAAGTTAAGAAATCTGAAGAAACTATTTCCATACCTGTATTATATTTATTAATAAGAAAGGATCTACTAATGTCAACTTTTCCGAATATTGAAATATGCTTGAGAATATGCTCTGTCTGTACTGATGAGCGATCCTTTTCAAAACTAAAACTGTTAAAAAATTTTCTCCGAAATTCTATGACACAATCAAGACTTAACTATTTATCGATTTTAAGTTTGGAATCAGAATTTTTACAAGCCTTAAGTTTTGAAGAATTGATATCAGATTTTGCTGCTAAAAAATCGAGACATAAGTTGTAACAATAGTTTTTTATTTTTCTCGCTGTAATAAAATAAAGTTTGACAGTATGAATTTACAGTAATTGAAGTTGTTCTTAAATGATAATTTCTATTCGAATACAAAATAAATAACAAAAAAAATATGCTGAGACTTGGGGCCCCTACTTCCAGTCCAGTAAGCTGGGGCCCTGGGCCCGGGCCCCGTAGGCCCACGCCTAAAGACGGCTCTATGATTAGACTTGTGAAGTTGGCGCCCGTAAATATTAAATATTAATATTTTGCACCCATTCAGGGCTTAAACGATTCCTCCTTACTTGCGGATTTATCCTCCACTTGAATTTTTATTTGCGGATCAATAGTTTGCGAGATATTTGCAAAATAAAAAGTCGAAAATGGGCGCGGCGCTGAAGTATAAAAAACTTTGTTGTAAGTGCTAAATTGGGTTAAAATCCAATTCTACCTGTACGATTCGATTCCTCCTCATTTGCGGATTACGTAGGTATATAAATTAATGTAATTAAATGTCACAAAGTTTGTAAATAATGAATTTAATTATAGAGTGAGAGAATCTAGTAACTTTTGTCTAGTGACTTTTGGTCCAGTGCTCCGTTCCTGTTGTTCGGTACATGTCGTTGACTCCGTACCGCGGGTTCTACAAAATATTTATCTGGAGCCGTACCATACAATTTTTTTTAGCTTCGCGGGCCTATGTTATAACATAGGCCGATGTACAGAAAAATAGTTATATGGTACGGCCCCAGAATAGAAAACTTTAGTAGGTATTAATCTATTAATTATTAGTTATAAGTTATTCAGCTTTTGGATCAATACACACACACACACACACATTTTTCGATGACTATGCAATCTAGTGTAAGCCCATTTAATAAACATTTTTTTAAATTAAGTACTTGTAAATTTATTACTGGGGCTGTGTTTACATAGGCTCCATTTGTAGTCTGTTAAGGTCACGTGATCATTTATGATAAGTGCGAGTGAGACGGTGACATCATGCTGTCTCCCTCGCACTTATGATAAATGATCACGTGACCTTAACAGACTTAATAACAGAGCCTTAGGCGAACACAGCCTGTGTCACTTTTATCCGTTTCCACTGGTCGGTAACTTGATCTTCAATTCGCCTGATTAATCATTTAAGCGCGAAATTTGAATGCTTGAGCTGTTTTCTAAAACTTGCCCAAACAAAATTATTACTCGTGTGCTTAGCTGTGGCTTGTCTTGTAATAATTATAGCTGTACTGCTACTTTTTAGTTGTGTTGTTATTTGTTTCTTGAATAACAACAAATATTAAAATTTTGCGCGTAATGAATAAATATCAGTCCACAGTGTTTGCCACAATAGATTCCAGATATTAGATTCTTAAGATGAAAAATCTGTACCTATTGACAAATAAATTTTTCCTTTAGTTTGAAGTATGCAATGTATGTGTGTGTGGATTGACCCAAAAGCTGAATAACTTATAACTAATAATTAATAGATTAATACCTACTAAAGTTTTCTATTCTGATAAATATTTTGTAGAACCCGCGGTACGGAGTAAACGACATGTACCGAACAACAGGAACGGAGCACTGGACCAAAAGTCACTAGACAAAAGTTACTAGATTCTCTCACTCTATAATTAAATTCATTATTTACAAACTTTGTGACATTTAATTACATTAATTTATATACCTACGTAATCCGCAAATGAGGAGGAATCGAATCGTACAGGTAGAATTGGATTTTAACCCAATTTAGCACTTACAACAAAGTTTTTTATACTTCAGCGCCGCGCCCATTTTCGACTTTTTATTTTGCAAATATCTCGCAAACTATTGATCCGCAAATAAAAATTCAAGTGGAGGATAAATCCGCAAGTAAGGAGGAATCGTTTAAGCCCTGAATGGGTGCAAAATATTAATATTTAATATTTACGGGCGCCAACTTCACAAGTCTTCTATGATTATCAGGAACATATTAACACATGCAATATAATTTAGATCGATATTGTTGATATGTATTAAAGTTGCCTAAATTTTACGAATCGAGTTATAAGGTACTTAGGGACTCCTTAAAAAAATATTCAATTATGTTACTCATTGTAAACTTGTTCTAGCATATTCATTTTGCATTGTTGCGTATGCTATTGCTTATGCACTTTATGTTAATATTTACTTTACTTATCAAATCTTCTCTAAAACAAATATCAAAAACATTATTCTGTAGATATTTTTAATTAAACAATTATTTGTAAGATCGAAACTAATATGTTTTCTTTTGTAATAGCAATTGTACTACACCACTTTTTAAAAACAGTTTTGTATTAAGTATAATAGGTATTTGAATAATTAAGAAATCTGTAAGCCTAGTGTTATTGCAAGTATTCATTATCCAAAGACTAATAAATAGTCTAATCACCACGTAGGATTCCAAGTTGGTACCTATGTAACATTCCCTAATTATTATATCATATCTCAAATATGTCAAATCCGCCTTTTCACAACATACAAAACGCTATAAAAAGTTAATAAAAGTTCTAATGGATGACATAGATACTTTTGACAAACATTAAAAAACCTATAACAAGGTTATAAATGCTTATAAAAGTTCATAAAAGTAAATAAAAGAGTATAAAAATTTATACAAGTTAGTAAAAGTTTATAAAAGTTTTGAAGTCTTACATAGCTACTTTTGACGAACATAAAAAAAGCTATAAAAAGTTTATAAAAGTTCATAAAAGTTTATAAAAGTTCTTAACTTTTATAAATTTTTATAAACTTCTTATGGAGTCTCAAATCCGTCTTTTTCTAAAAGTTTCAAAAAGTTTATAAAATTCTTAGACAATATTATTTCCGCTTGGGTAGTAAGAATAAAAATCGAAATTTCTTGTCACATATTGGAATCCCAAAGAAAATACTATTCCTGTTTCATTTTAAATAATCTCACATTCACGAGTTTTCCTTGAAAAAGCAGAGAAATGTTATTTTGACCTTATGTACACCTTTTCAAGCTATCGTACGTTAAACAAAAAATTTTCAGTCTATTATAGATGCATAAATTGTTTCAAGAAATAGAAACTAACAATTAAATAAGTCAGTTAATTAAAAAAAAAATGAAAATATAATAGTCTAGCTGACGGTGCTAGACTTGTGATCTTGTAGCGTTAACATAAAAAGTTCCGTATACTCTCTAGATTTTTCAACTATTTGAGGCTGATTATTTAACTTTTACAGTCAATAGTATCATATATTATAGGTAAAATTAAAACTTTTGTTTGACACACATTATTTCAACGCATTGAAATTTAATCTTTGGTACTAAAACTGTGAATTATTTACTTTTTGCTATACAGCAAAACTGTAGCTCTGAATAAGCTTTTATATTTAAAAAAAAAAATTGTTGTTATGCTGTTAAAACTTAATCTTGATTATCAAAAATGTAAAAAAAAATGAATATGTTCTTTTTTTACAATTTCAATAATTCATTTTTACTAAACAATGTAAACAGAATTATTATGATTAAATTTAAAAAAAAAAACAAAATTACTTAAATTGAGTTTACATGAAACAACATTTCATAAAGTTTCTATGTTCTTACGAAATCATTTTGACAAGCTTTGAGAACAGTTACAAAAATATCACTTTTCTTGTGTAAATCGAACAGTTTTTAGAACAATATCTTAGTAAATTTAACAAAACTATAGAAAATAACATTTAATAATGTTATTATATCTTAAGGATATTGCTTTTAACAGTCTCTCATTCTAGTTGAGAAAAGATTTTTTAAATATTTATTCAAATCTAATAATTTTTAAGAATACTTTATTTTATGTATAATCTTATGTTGTAAAAATTAATATAAATTAACTGAGTACTGTATAGGTAAGTGAAAAATTGTTTTTCCTGCTGGTATTTGATACCCAGATTAAAGTATGAAAGAGGGAAACGTAATCTTTAACTTTGTTGACAATAACAATAAATTTATTTCACTTTTAAATATTAATTTAATTATCCCTTTGAATGAAAAGTATATGTTAAGTATAAGTAAAATCCGTGAACAAAAAGTAGTTGTGAAATCAATTAATAGATTTATTGTTGACGAACGTGTTAAGAGACACAAAACTATATAAAATGTACATTTATGAGATGTTAATTATCAATTAGGTAACCAAGTTGGTAAATATTTTTCACGAAATGATGAAATAATAAACATAAGTTTCAGATGTACCTCATAAGAAAGTAAATTCTTATTCGAGTGTCTAATCCACTATCCACTCTGGCCAAGTGGGTAAGACACTCGACTACGATCCCTGCGGACGAGGTTCGAATCTCCCAACTGGACCTTACAGATGCTTTTTTTTTTTTACTACTTACATTAGCTTTTCCAACAGCTTTTGAGCAGAAAAAATTTAAAGTTACATGGGTTACAGTTTATAATTTTTTTTTTGTTGCCCAAAATCTTGCTTAATATCGTGTAGGATATCATTTAGACTATCGTGCAAGAAATCTTACACGATATCCTACAAGATTTCGTGTAGGATATGCTGTAAGATATCGTATGGGATATCTTGCACGATATCGCGCAGAAATTTTGTTACAAGTGTATATTATGTTTAGTAAAGATAATAAGCGAAATAAACGCCAATTCCCATTTAATGTGGTGGTCAATACAAAATGGCGAATTACATATGTTTTTGAGATTCCCATGATGTGGGTGTCATATATAGTAGGGCTTAAAAAAATTGAGTACACAAAACTAAGTGCCTTTTACAAACAACTTAAATTTGTCGAGTCAGGCTAATATTTATACTTGAATAGTAAAAACAAAATTTTCGTACGAGTAACATATTGAAATTAAAAAAGGTCTAACAACTCTTTTGCAAAACTAAAAAATGGTGAATGTATTCGAATAGTTGCTTTCACTGTAGATCATGAAAGAGATTTAGAAGTAATGCTATGCAATATAGTGTACATATGACAAATTTTAATAAGTTGTATGAAGATATGCAATTAGTATAACAAATGAAAGAAACAGATGCAACAGCTCTTACAGAAGACATCGACAAGATTTCCGTACTCGTTAAAGTGTTAGATGTAATGTATTTATGCCCAGTACCAAACATTTTAAATTATTGATTATCAAAAAAACTGTATTAAACAAACAAAACCATGTGGTCTTACGTTATAAACCAAGTGTTTTTTTGACTTACATTACCGCGTATTTCTTTAAAAAATACCGTTATAATTAAATCACGTGATTTTTAAAATGTATTTTATTGCACAACAAAGTTTGAAAAAACCACCTTATTCGCTATGCGCATCTACGGTGCTGCCCTCATTTTCATTAATTTCTTATGTTAGTTCTTATAGAGCAAAATAGTTGAAGCGGCCGCCGTCGACAAAACTTTTTTACATTCTTATGAGAATATGTGTTAAAGTGACAAGTAGCGCCAAATTACAGGCGCATAGCGAATAACTTACGACAAATCCTTATATTTTATGAGATACAACCACTTTTTTTTCGCAGTTTTTTATACTAAAAAAATCAGTATAAATTGTTATGATACATCATATGTAATACACAATATGTGAAAAAATTAGGGTACGAAACATGGGATAATGTAATGACCGTTCGTTATTTTTTATTTGAGAACAAAGTAATAAGTTTATTCATGAGTTATCTGTAATGTTAAACCATATTTGCGAGCCCTTCTTCCAACATTCCAAAAAATTTTTTTTTATGTGTAATTAGATGTATGTATATTTAAGGTAAAAGCCCTATTTCTGAATAAGCATTAATAACTAATTCTTAAGCACTAATTCTTCCTATTCTTCCTATTTGATTTTAGACAATTGAAATATTAATCACTGTTGATCCTACAATCATACATTGACTAATGAAATCTTGATTAATATTTATTTACTATGGTAATATTTAAAACTAGTAGCGTGGTCTTATATTTCTGTCGTAGCCACCACATTGGACTAAGCGTAGGGCCACTTAGTTATGTCAGAGATTAGTAGAGAGATAGCCAGTGCCTATGGTAGAGAGTGTGTCCGTGTGTCGCCTTTTTCCCACTGATTTGAGCGCACCGTCGCGGCAGACCAGTCCAACTATACGCACGTTTTCAGCAGCGGAGGGGAATACCAAAATGTGCGCACGATAGGTGCCTCATAGTGGGGGAAGGAATATGTGCGCATACATGGGTATGGCTGTATATGTTTTGGCTGCCTCCTGCCTGAGCTCTCGGGTCTTTCGGCTCTCAGCTCTCGCTGTAGCTCGCAGCTCTCACATGCATGTATACCTATATATGTTTCCAATGCGCTGTATTCCCTCAAAAAATATTTTGCTTTAAATGTTATTATGTTCGGTAAAATATTACTTGTTCAATGGGTAAGTATTAGATACTAGTACAGATAAATACCGCTAAATACTGAGTTTTTCTTCGTTTAACATGACAAATCGAGTAATAATAACGTGAGTCCCTTTATGTAACCTTTCCAATAGGAATAAATAATTATTAAAATATTCAGAAAAATAACTGTTCTGCTTTAATATTAAACTTCAAATCAATTAATAACAGAAAAAAAAACAAAAACTTTAACTTAAACCTTAGAGCTTTACCATGAACGTATGTCACTTTGATTGCATCGAAGAAAAATGTGCTGGTAGTCGAGGCAGCTAAGTGTTGCTACCAATCACTCCAGGGTTCAAATCTTTTTTTTTACATTTAGTTTGTTTTTTTTTTTTTTTTTTTTTTTTCGACATTACTTAGTATAAGACTTTTTCAATAATTGTATTTTATTTTCATGTTTACATTGCGTAAAAAATACTCTTGCTTAATTCATCATTAATTGGGGGATTTCCTTAGATTTAAATTAATTTTTGTAACAATATAATGCTAGTAACGGGGTAAATGTGTATTAACATATCATCCTCGTTTAGATGGATGTACAACTATTATTGGTGTATTTAAAAACTATTCAAAGGTAATGAAATAACTTTAAGTTATTTGACGCCAGTTTAAATATGATTAACACTTTCAAAGAGGACCACACTTTTCGTAACATAATTAACGATCACATAAAACGCTACTAAATAATTAATAAGACTATTAAGTATCGGAGACATTAAACAAAAATATTTTCCGGATGACTTTTTAATCAACAAATTGATAAAGTCGGGTGTCGCAGCACAAGCTCTCATAAAAAGAAGCGCTTCTCTACTTTCCTTTTTTGAGAAATAATGCACAAAATTTTCATGGCCATCTCGGCTCTCGTAGCTTGCATATCAAATACATGAATTTATTATGCATTTGTTAGTGTTCGTGATAAAATAAAAAACAAATTATCTGTAATACAGCGCTCAGTTTTTTATCCTTTACATTAAAATGACAAACTAAGTCACGATATATGTATAAAACTGTATAAAAATGGAAACATTAACTGATTATTAAAATTGTTAGACATAGATGATTGGTCAATCATGTTTCCCCTTAGAAACATTATATTCATGAAAATAAACAAAATCACTTGCAACTACGCAACTACAATTTTATTACCCAACGCATGAACATTTATTAATTATAATAAAAAATTGTTCAGGTTCAAAGTGAACTTGTGCTTAAATGTACTGCACAATTTATTGCTATGCGAAATTGCTGTAATATTTAAATGTCTGTTACTTCTTCACGAGCTTCTTAGAATTGAATATCTTATGTTTCATACGTTACTACTTGGATTAAAACAATACTCTAGAGACTGTGCTACATTTATACTTTTCTACGTTATAATATATTCAATAGTTGTTATCTGCAAAACGAAATATTCGCGAACATTCGCATATAAGCATATAAATACACCGTGCTCTGCGTAGCACTGCCAGTCCAAGCAAGCACCGCGGCTAAGTTGAACGCATCACTCAGTTCGCACCTGTACAATAGTATACCAATTGATTGAAAATAAATGTTGCTGTTAATTTACAATTACAAGTCTCGCGTTAATCCTTTTTCCTGTATCTGTCTTCGACGTGGTCTGGGCTTTTGCTCGCGACGGTAACGGCCCTTCCACAAACAAAAGTTAAGCTTTCTCAAAATTAACTTTTCATTCTTCGTTACATCAACGTCAGCCAAATTTTACTTTCTTTTGAGTCCTGAAGCTTCGTTATAAACATATTTTACTTTTAATCATAAGATGGTCAGAGTTTCGAGAGCCTAGTTAGCCAAGACACTGCGTAATTAATTTTGCATCGACATTCTCAGGGTTCAAATCTTACTCGAAGCATAATTTTTTTTTTCTTTTTTTGACATGTTTTAATGATACAAGCATTTTGTTTTTATGACCATAGTATTTATTTACGTTTGATACATACGATTCATAATAAATACTTGCTTGTGCGTCACATCTTCTATATGTAAGATTTATTTTTATGTAAAGAGGTATAATATAAACAATGTTAAGTACCAAATTACAGTGAAAGTTATGCATCAGAACATTATTAACTACACTGATTGTTGACTGAGTTTAAGTGTCACTTAGATCTCAAAGATTACGCTAATTGTTAATTATACGAAAGTTTACTCACTAATAAACATTATTGTGACCATGGTGGTGTTAAAAAAAAAATTTGGGTAAATACGAATTTTGTAATTTTTTTTAAACAGATTTCCACACCACCCTGGAGGTACTATTAAGCGTTGTTTGAAGAAGTGATATATATGTTATGATTTTTATATAGAAGATTATACAAAAGCTTACAAATACATGAGAACGTTCGTTCACATAATATTACTTGGGAACATTCTTGTTTAATGGTACCGTTTACTCCTCTAAACAATTAAACTTTTCGGTGCGTTGTGTTTTTTTTTCTTGCCTTAAATCTATGTAAAAATAACAAATATAAATTCATTAATTTACCACGCGCCAGAATACTATTTAGGAAAGTTGGTTTTTTTTTCAAATAAATGTTTGAAGTGTAAATCGTGGAACACCTCGCCGGTAGCCATACTGTAACCACGCTAGTATTTAACACAACTACAAATTCCGCATACATATGTACAGCTGTAGGACGACTCTTAAGTTCAAAATGTTCCAGAAATACAATTAGAATATTTATACAATGGTATAAAATCTCTGGAAATTTATCAACGCTGTTTTTTGGTATTGAATGAGAGATTTAGCTGCTTTAAAAGTAGTTTTTCCCATTTTCTTATTTAGTTCCTGAAACGTTCAAACTTTAGAGTCACAAAAAATTATTTTAGATGATTAAACATGCGTTTATAACATCATTTCACAATATTTACTATGTTCTTTTGCTAAAATTTCTAACATTTTCCCACCTACGTTATAGTATAAAATAAATACATAAATAAATTGGATGCTAGATGATGTAATTCAAAGTGGTTGTACTTAATGTGCATTTATAATGATTTTATACAAATGTATGATATGCATTAAAATAAAATACTTTTCTGACAGCGCTAATAACTAATATTTTACAAACGTTTATATTTAATAACTAGTTGATAACTATGAAAGTAAACAAGTATCTATACAATTATTTACATTCATGGGATTAATGAACGGTAATGCTTAATTCGAAATTATCAGTTTTTTATCGTGCCCTCAGTGCATTGATTTGTATTAAGTTGAGATAATAGCTTTGCACTGTTAACTTTTAAATCCACCTCGCTAGTATTTGCATAATTATTTTAGAAATCAACAGAAAAGTATGCAGTGATCTTCAATTCATGTAGATTCTGATTTTTTTTTTTTTTTTAACAAAAATTCGGTGTGTGCATTAATTTATGTAAACAATGATTATAGCCTTACAAAGTACGAAACGGTGTATTAATTTAATAGACAGATGTGTGTAAGAAGTTTTTGAAAATCTACAATCTAATGTGGTAGTGTTTAAGTACGTCTCAAAAACATTTCCCAAAAGTACGTTGCACCTCAGCTGTTATTTTTCAGTATTATTTCTAAATATTAAAATAATTCGACGTACACATACTAAACATTAAATGAAAGCTACATTCCAAATTTATGATACAAGATCTCATTTAATTTTGAAATCAACGAAGCCTTGGGACTTGAAGGTAATCAAACTATGTTAGTAGTCAGAAATAATATTTAAAAATAATAGATGACAGTCACGCTTAGGTGCACCGTACTATTGATAAATCATCTGTACAATCTTTTGTATTTAATACTTGAATATGAAACGCTGAGTAGATATTTTTGAGACGTACACTACCACACTAAATTGTAGATTTTTAAAAACTACACAACACTACACACTTCTATCTATTGATTAATACACCGTTTTGTAAATTGTAAGGCTAAAATCATTGTTTACATAAATTAAGGCAGACGCCGACAAAAAAAAAAAAAAAAAAAAAAAAAAAAAAAAAAAAAAAAAAAAAAACTGCATGACTTGAGTGTCACAGAATACTTTTCTGGTGATTCCCAAAATAATTATGCAAATACTAGTAAGATGGATTAAAAAGTTAACAGAGCGAAGCTTTTATCCCAACTTAGCAACGTACAACGCAGTAAAGCCGTCTTTGTATATATTTTGTTAGCTATACAAAGATGAATTCTCGAAAAAAATTATTGTTAAACGTCAAACACAATTAAAAAATAATACTTAACTACTTATCAGTCTTGAAAAGTTCTTATAATATGAAAAAAAATATATGTATAGATGTGTAGGAAGTTATATACAGATACTTTTAGTATTTTTTACCTATTTTGAAGAATTTTTAATTTCTTATTTTTATTAGCATAAGTATTGTTTTGTTCATTCCGTCTACCGTGATTATGATCACCCGTTTTTCTATAAATTTTGACTAATAATAATTTTTGTAAAGCAAAAACCCTGTGTTCGTAACTTTTATGTTTTTTGTCAAACCATTCAGGAAATACGTCATTTGTATATTTTTCAACAATTTCGGTTAAAGATAGTAACAAACTTTGATGCCAAACACTTGCATGATGATAGTTGAAAGCATGTTATTGACATCTAATAATTTTAACAATGTAACCGGTGGCTCTTGTTAAATAACTTACTGTTGGTAAATTTAGATCTGAATAAGGATATTCTTTTTTTCTAAATATATTTGAGGATTACATAAGTTTTCTGTCAGTGGTTTCAACATCATTTTTTACAATCACAACACTTATTTTTCATCAACGATGCTTTGTAACCACTCAGAAAAGCAATTGAATTTCATTCAAACAGTTGTTTGGCTTCAAAATCAGGCATTTCTGTACAATCGATTGGTACAAATGATTGCATCATTTCAGTCATGTTTAATAGCTCATTAATTTCTTCAACTTCAGAACCGTTGTATTCAGGTGAAACTAAACTTTCTTCATTCTCTTAAATAACTACTTTATCAGTCTTTGAATTTTGGAGCAATTTCATTTGTACCAATAGAAACTGTTACATCTTTAACTAGATAATTCTCACTCGAGCTTACCAGAGAGTGTGTTTCATTTATCGTGACGTTACCTCGTTTGCTGGCCCCGATAGCATCTGTTGACAAAACGTGTCTAAAACTTAAACGGTACATTCGACAAGTAGGATTATTATTAAAACCACACCTTCCTCGAAACCGTCAATGAGTATGCGCAACGCTGTCTTGATTGCAAAGACCTGCCGCCAACTCAAAATTTTGAAATTCCTCGTTTAAATCTTTATACAATGAAACTAGAGCTCTTACTGACTGTGGCAATCCTTTGAAACGGAGTGGTCTTGAATTTCTAAAAAATCGCCTGCCCTTAGAACTTTTACCTATTACTACAATGTACCATTTTTCAGACCATTAAATTCATTTAACAGCTCAAGAATCTCGGGATTTTGTTTTGATAAGGAGCGTTTCTGTTTATCTACAGTTTGCAGAGAATAACTATTACAAGCATCAATTACAGAACCTAACTTTTCAATAAATTTAACAGTATCTAGCTGCCACATTATCAGATACCAATCCATGAGGATCTTGCGAAGCTGTATGAACCGCAGCTGCCATTCGACGGCTTAAAAGTTGCATCACTATTTTTACATTCATAACTTCGAAACTATTGGGCATGAAGTGACTTTGAGTTAAATGACCTAATATATTTGAAGTGCTACTGCTCGAGTCAAGTTCTCAAGTTTTCAGTATGTCAGAAAAATTCATTATAATTTTATCATCGACATAAATGTATTTATGAGATCTTAATTGGACAAGCCATCGTTTTATAAGATGAAGCCAATCAAAGACTACGTAAATTTTGCGATTTTCCAGAAAAAAATAAGATTCTTTAACAGTTACTTTAAATAATTTTCACATAAGTGTCTGATTGTTTGGACCTTGATCACAAACGATTACTGTTACATTTGCTCCAATTTCAAATAAAGCACTTAGGATTTCTCTGACTATTTCAAAAAGCTTTTTAGGCGATGCACCGTGCTCATTAAAATCAAAAGAAAGTAATTGGCGCCAAGGGTTTTTTGCATTTATACTATCCAAACATATTAAAAAAGCATGACGTGTTAACTTGTCTTCCCCACGATTTTCACCCATATCTGTAAAACCTTCAATAAGATCTTGCGCTTTTAAATATTCTTCGCTTGATTTGATCGACATTTCATTAAATTTCATTGCACAGACACGTTCTTCTGGTGGTAACGACATTAATTTATTTTTCAATTGAGTGCAAAACTACATCATTCAAACCCGGTAAAAAATTATACTCAGCAACCCACCCTCTGACTATCGATTCCCCTGCTAATCATACCTTTAAATCTCGCAACCGACTATAGCAAGCCGCAGAATGAAAATATATTATTTTACATATGTTTTTTTCATCCTCGTTATACTCGCTCTTCTCACGTTTGAATTGCATCTTTACTAAAGTAGCTGCAGTTTCAGAAATACCTTTGCCCTTTACAACGTCATCAATTGAGCTCATCTGGGTTTTAATTAGATTTTTAATAGTTAAATTTTTACGTTCAACTTGTTGTTTCAACGTTTTAATTTTTCTAAGATTTTTGGCTTTATCTACTTCTAAACTTAGTACTCTTTTTCTCAGATTAATAATCATCTGCCGAGCTTTACACAAAACTGATTTTGATTTTAAACTTGAAGAAGTTTTACTACTAAATTTTAGTTCTGTTTTCGTTTCTGTGATATGACGAGTGTTTATGCTACTACTGGCATTTACGATTTTGTTTTGTTGTTCAAAGCTTAAGTAATCTTTATTTACCTCAACTTCTCCAAAATTAAAAAAAATCTGTTTTCCAGAAGGATATATGACATCACTTGCTTGTTCCGTCACGCTCGAGATCTCTTCAGATAGCACATTGTCACTATTTTCCACATAATTTTGTCCGCAAACCATACCATCAACGCTAAAATCAACAGGCAGATCAATGCTCATTAATGTGCCAGCAGCATTAACTATAGATGCTGCAGGCAAATTAACTGCTGTGAGAATTGATTCTTGAGGTTGATTTTCAGTTTGCTCGCATGATGATTTCTCCTTTGGCTGTCGCTTCCGTTCGATTTGATGTTGTGTCATGTAATTTTCATACACGATTTTTGCTTTAGGTGCCTACCAGTAAATTGGAATTGAATTTTGAACCAAGCGTACAATTTGGCCTTGATCATTTTTTACAAAATCAGCATCGTTAAAATGTCCATTACATATTCTAGCTGACGACTTAATGTGTAATTTTATATAATGACATCCTACTAATGCAGGATGCTTTTGCAACAAAAATTTGACGTGACTGTGGTTAATAAGAGTTTATGTAAGGTGGTAATCTTAGTTAACCGGAGACCTTATAAGGTAATAATACAAGTTAAGTTACAGTGATGCTGGTTGCATTAAAATCTGCAAAGGAAAAAAACCAAAAATGCCCAAAAAGAGTACGTACAGTGCTCAAAATTGAATGAAAATCAAGCATATCGTAGTTTACGGTATACTGAACAATATGTAGTAAGTCCGATTTAAAAATTTACTACTGACTACCCCATTACATAACTGTTAATTTGAAATTTAAATTATTTTTAATTTTTGTATTGCCAAAAATATCACCATGAAACCTTATGGAATCAATAGGTATAGACAATACCTTTAATAGTTCCTAAGTTTTACATTCTTAAGATAAGAAACAAAAAAGTTATTAAAAAACTCAATGTTACGCCCCTTATTTTCGTCAAATGTGATACTTGAGTTTTGCAATAAACTGCACATTGTTGCTTTTATTTTTTAATAAATTGAAATAAAATGTTTTCTGTGGGATCGATAGAAGCTGAGATACGGCATTTTCATTGTTTCGCCGCAGCGGCTGCCCTAATTATTATTTTGACTTCAGAACGTACCCATTCCCATCTTGAATATTATTTTTTTTAAAGAAATTTTTTTTCCGATTTATTTTATCAACCCCTTTGCCGTAAACGAAAGATTAATTGCCGCCACCGCCTGCTACAAGCCAAGCGCACCGAGCGTACAAATGGCGCCCGAGCTGACCCAAAGCGCCCACTCCACTATGTGAACGCCACGCCACTGCGTGAGATTCTTAGTTGCAAAATTAATTGATCATAAAAAAACCACTGACGAATGTCCAGAAAAATATTTTCATAGGTAATTTTTCCTTAGCTTTACGGTGGCGCTATTTATTTTAACGTACGTCGTCTCTGAAACGCCGAAAAACACATGTTTTCAAAAACACTTCCCAAAAATTAAGCTTCCTTGAGCTGTTAACAATATTTGCTTACTCTTCTAGACAGCTGTGTCAGTTTTAGTCCATTACCAGTATTGAGCATCAATATAAAAAAAACATCAATATAAAATTTATTTGTGCGATGTATAGAAAAAAAAATCAAACAAGATACAGTGCACAATATACGATACAAACTGTTTGCTTTCTTGACACTGCGAAAATATAGCAACTTGGCTGCACTCTCAGCTATCGAAGAAGCTGCCACCCAGCACTGTTTACAGTTATATTTTCAATGCTAACTACAGTGAGAGCATTGTCCTATAAGTATAAATGTACGTCAACGTACCGAGTTATGATGAAGCTAAGGACGCCATGCAAAAAGTCATCAACAGTGTTGAACCAATGATAAGTTATAATACGGAGCTTGATAATTATTCAGACAAAGAGGGAGGTCCCTATTTTGATTGTTATAAACCATAGCACGAAGAAAAAAAACGCCGATTATTTGATCAATGTCGAATATGGAAACTATATTTCTCGTTATTGTAATGCTTTACATAAGACACCTTAATTAAACGTATATGACTACAACGACTCATTTACACCAAATTCTTCGGTCATCATATATACTAAACGTATTATAATATAAGTACAATCAATCTACAAGAAGCATTAAAAACACAATTTTTGGCGATGATGTCTCCTATAAATTGATGCTCAATACTGTTAATAGGCTAAAACTGACGCAGTAATATAGAAAAGTGAGCAAATATTGATAAAAGTTCTTGGAAGCTTGATTGTTGGTAAGTGTTTTTCGAAAGTGCATTTTTCGGCGTCTCAGAGAAGACGTACGAAAAAGTAAATAACTTCATCTTAAAGCTGAGGAAAAATTACTACATTTCTCCCAACATTCTCCAGTGATTTGTTTATAATTAATTAATTTTGCAACTAAGGATCCTGCGCAGTGGTGTTCACGTATGTTGGTGGGTGAAAAACTAAAAATGCCCCACATTGATTGTAGGTGTCGTAAAAACTGTAAATTTACGAGCAAAGGACAAGTAATGCTAATTTAGCCCTTTTTTTTCATGTAAAACTAAAAAAATATTTTTTGATGGTCAGAACTACACTGTTACTATAGCAGCAAACATCCCTCAAATAATACAAAAAGTTTTCAGATCAATATCTCTTTAAATTTTAATTAAAAACAAGGATTTACGTAAAATGCTACGAGAGTGAGAAAGAGAGAGCGCGAGGTCAGATTAGACCACATAATCTGTAGTGGTACGAAGAGAGACAAATCTCACCTGAGATCTCATCTGATATCTCATGTGATTTCTCACCTGAGATCTCAGGTAAGATCTCATGCCAAATGCTCATCTGAGATGAGATTTTGGAAAGAAGCATAAATAAAAAAATTTTGGCCGGGGACTGTTTTTCCCGGGTTCACATGACGGGAGAAGCAGGGAAATGGACCAATAGCCCAATACGAGTTTCGCGCGTAATTTAAAAATATGATTACCGACATAACCCAGTACAAGTTTCACGCGTAATTTAAATATAATTACCGATATTGGTTGGTAACAATAATTTTTGCACGTGACCCAATAAGCCGAAAAAGGCGCGCGTAGTTTAAATGTTTCTAGGATGTTAACAACAATTTTTTCCTCGCAGAGAAAAGATGTTACCTACATTGCTTGGTCGGTAATTTCTTTTCTTTTTAGTGGAGTGAAAATTAAGGGGGTTCCCCCGATTATTAGCTGTAAAAATCCATGAATTCAAAAGTGCGAAAATACGGCTGACGCTACTACCATTCTTCTTGCTAAAAATTTGAAATTATTATGAAGGTTAAGGGAGTGGGTGGTGAGCGAGACTTCTTGAATAAAAACAATTCAAATTTATTTAATACATATATTGTATAAAAACACACTTAACTAATAATATTTATAATTTTAGAAGCGATGGAAGAATTTTGAAAATAGTTTTGTTTCAATATTCTACAAAATTATTAATTCTTTTTAATTTAAAATGTATGTCGTTTAGAAAAATTTCTAAACAGTACGTAGTTAACTCTAAAAATACCATGTCAAAATTTTGTTCTAAAAAGAAATTATCAATTGCAGAATGAAGATTTCCTTTAACATTTTTTCGTAGAGTTGAGTAAATTTTAAATTAATAAATCAAATTAATTTTCAAGATATCTGGGGCCTCTGCAAAAAAATTGAACAGAGTAAGCGAATAATTGACATCGCGAAAACGTTAGTAGTTAAGGTGACTTGTGTTAAATTCCCTCAAGGGTGGGGTGCACCGGAAGATGTTATAAATAGTTTAAGTAAAAAAGGCGTCTTAGTGATCAACAATAGGAATAACCTATGTTTAGCGAGGGCTCTTGTGTGTGGTAAAGTTTTGACAGCAAAATATTGCGCGTGGGCCCGACAATGGGAAAAGATAAAAACAGAAAATAAACAAAAATCAGAGTCTATAAAACTAATGCGAGAGTGTGACATTGATATAAATATCGTAATGAGCAAGGGTATGGATATGCAGAGTTTTTCAAATTTCAATAGTATTTTAAACAACATAATATGCGTATTCGGATATTTGATTACGACACTTTTGGCGATGAATCTTCTTTAATTTATGATGGTAATGATGACGATGTGGTGAATAGTTGTTCTTTATCAATAAATATAATGTATTACGACAATATTGGTCACTATAATCTAATTAAAAATATGTTAGCTGTAAAGTCGAGTTATTTTTGCATTACGTGTAACAAATCGTACAGTTGTATAGGAAGTCATGAATGTGTTTCTGTCTGTTCTGCATGCAATGGAAACCCTAATTGCAGTAACATAAATAACTTAGAAAAAATACTGTGCACGGATTATGGGCGAAAATTTTATGGTCGAAAATGTTTTGATAATCATAAAGCTAAAGATTCTCTTTCAAGAACGAAATCTCCTAAACACGCGAAAAAAACCATTTGCGAAACAACAAAAATATGTAATACCTGTGATAGATTTATACATTTATCGAAAGGTAAGCATGATTGCGGAAAAATATTGCAAAAAGTGTAATAGTGTTCATGCGCTTAACACACTATGTAGCATGCAGCCTATTACATCAAATTATAAATTGAATAATAAGAAGAATTGTTTTATATGTTATGATTTTGAAACGACACAAGACACAAAATTACATGATACTGCCAACACGCGAGTACACATACCAATCCTTTGTGTGGTACAAGTACGATGCTATGCATTTATAGACGAAGTAGAAGAAGAAAATGTCTAGGCGATTTGCCCTCTGTGTGGTGTTAAACAGCTTATTTTCAAAGGGAAAAAGTGTCTAAAAAATTTTGACGATTTTGGAGTAAGATTTGAAAGTAAAACTTTCACTTCATTTATTTTTATAGCATATAACTCTAAGGCTTTTGATGGTCAATTTATATTAAAATATATAGTAGATAATAAAAAGGGTACCCCCGAGGTTATTCTTAATGGGCGTAATACCATTTGTATGTCATTAGGAAAAACTAAGTTAATGGATAGTTCAAATTATTTACTTATGAAATTGGCTGATTTATCTAAAACGTTTAGTAGTGCAGGAAATATCAAAAAAGGGTATTTTCCATATTTATTCGTTACCAACGACAAAAATTATAAAGGCCCTTATCCCGATTCGCGCTACTACGCACCAGATTCTATGAACATCCGTGATCGCGCAGAGTTTTTAGAATGGTACGATAAAATAACTTTACATGTAAGCGCGCAGTTTGATTTTAAAAAGAACTTGTTAAATATTAAGATGTTAAAATATTACGCGAAGCTTGCACGGCTTTTCGAAAAATTTTCATGCAAGTTGGAAAAGTAGACCCTTTTGTTGAAAGCGTGACAATAGCGAGTGCGTGCTCCGTTCTATGCAGAAAAAACTTTTAAAAAAAAGATACAATCAGTATTATTCCCGCAACTGGATATACACACGCAGGACAATTTTCTAAAAAATGCATCCATTGGCTTTTATGGGAAGAAAAAGTAAGGAAAGTAGAGATCATTCATGGAGGTAGATCGCGAGAATACCGATAAATAGAAGGCCCTGTCGTTGATGGTTACTTAAAACCTCATGTAGAAAAAAATTATTCAAAAAGAACTGTGTTTCAGTTTTACGGATGTTATTTTCACGGTTGTATCCGTTGTTTTCCTAACGATCGATATCAAAAATTAAATAATAACGAAACTTTTACCGAACGCTACGAAAATACTATGAGAACAAGTTTAAAAATAAAAGAATACAGCTATAAACTAATTGAGATATGGGTGCATGATTTTGATAAATTTATAAAAAATAATAACGAGTATTTAGAGTATATGAAAAATCACTCAATTGCTGAAATTTGTACTTTAAACCCTCGAGATGATTTTTACGGCGGCCGTACGGGTAATATTGTTACTCATTATACGGTTAAAGATAGCGAAAGGATAAAATATTTAGATGTTTGCTCACTATACCCTTATATTTGTAAAACAGGGACATTTTCACTTAACCATCCAAAAATTTATACAGGGAATGACTGTTTGAAATTATCAGGAAAAAATTTTGAGAATTTTAAAGAAAATGTCGAAGGCTTAGTAAAATGTACAATTTTACCACCACGAAAGTTATTTTACCCCAGACTCCCTACAAAAATGAATAGTCGTTTACTTTTCGGATTATGTTGCACGTGTATGGCAACAACCTTTCAGGGCGAATGTATTCACGATTTAGAGTCGGATAGGGCATTATCCGGTACATGGGTATCCGTAGAGATCAAGAAAGCTCTAGAATTAGGATATAAATTATTAAAATTAACGTCATTTGGCAATATGAAGTTGCTAAATATGACCCCGTTTCCCAAAGCGGTGGTTTATTTACAGAGTATGTAGACACTTTTTTAAAAATTAAGCAAGAAGCAAGTGGTTGGCCCTGTACAGTTAAAACTGAAAAAGATAAATTAGAATACATCAATAATTATAAACATAAGAGAGGTGTTAAGTTAGATATTGACAACATTAAAAAAAAAATCCTGGGTTGCGATCTGTGGCAAAATTATGTTTAAATTCATTTTGGGGAAAATTCGGTCAGCGGGGAAATTTACCTCAAACTAGTGTAGTTAATAATTATAAAGAGTTAGTAAAGATGTTATGCGATGGTAAAAAGTATGTAGAAAATTGTCTACTGGCGAATGATAGTGCTATTGTGTATGTACGTAACGTAGCGATATAAAAAGGAAGCGTCACTTTCTTACCCATGTAAAAACGTTGCTATAGCGGCTAATACGACAGCTCAAGCGCGCTTAAAACTATATTCATACTTGGAAAAACTCTATCGAAGAGTTTTGTACTATGATACGGATTCGGTGATATTTACTAGTAATGACGAAAATCTCAGTGAATGTCAACCACCCACTGGTTCGTTATTAGGACAGTTAACGGACGAATTACAAATGTATGGTGAAGGATCGTATATAGAGAGCTTCGTTTCAGGAGGTCCTAAATTTTATGCGTATCGTGTGCGAGCATCTACTGGGGGCTTTCACGATGTTTGAAAAGTCAAGGGCATTAAATTAAATTACGAAAACTCGTTAAAAATAAATTTCGATTCTATAGTAATAATGGTCGATCGATGGAATGAAAATAATAATATAGAATCAGATAACATAATCAAAATTAAAAATTCGATGATTAGAAAGTCTGATATACATGAAGTGGTAATGAAGAAAAAATATGCGGGATGGTTTTAAAAAAGCGGCGATTTATCTCAGAAACCTTATCATGTATTTTCGGTTATAAGAAGAAAAAATAAATAATTAAATTATTTTTGTTATACATACAGTACGCGTGATCAAAAAAGTCTGTGCTGACGAAAATTGTGATTGCAATCTGTACTATTGTCGAGTGCCAACATGCAAGTACTATCCCCCCCATAAATCTTCATTAGGAGGTTTAGCATGGCACTCCCTTTTACATACTATAATTAAACTTAAAGCTGATGGAGAAATCAGAGTCTATCGTGAAATGTATGAGACACTGTTTAAGTATGATTTGCTTGGAATGTCCTTTGAATATGTAAGAGTTTTGGGCTATTTTGATGAGTCGAGTGTTATATGGAAATTTAAAAACCTGTTGAAAATTTGGACTTCGACGATGAGTTAAACACTGTACCATATAATAAACTATTAGACGCGCATGTTTTTTCAAATATTTAAACAGCAGAACTATCACACATAATCGATACAAACCAAACTATAAAAACCCAGTTTCACAAAGTTCAACGCTTGAATGAAGAGCATCGTGATGACGGTGTAATTCATAAATGCCGCAACAATCATTTAATAAAAAGAAAATATTACAACCGATGGATTGACGTAATCGAACATAGACGTCGACTAAGATTAGAAAATTAATTCTAAGAATTTTTGTTTTTATTTACATTATTTAAGTAAACTAATTTAATACTTCCATTTGTTTGTTGTAGATCTCTCGCGTACTATTCAAAAATACTGCTCTTCATAAAAAAAATGTTCATGTTTTGAAAGCGTTTGTAAATTTCCTGAGTGTGTAGGCTTTCCAACTTTTCACCAGACATTGCAAGGTTTATCGTGGCACTCATTATTTCACACACTGTTAGAATTAAAAAATAAAATGGAGATACTCGCCTATAGACAATTATATAAAAAAATGTACAGTATGCAAACGGGTTCAAATTGTTATTCCACATAAAATTTATCGGCTATTCATAACTTCAACTGTAATAAATTATCATGGTTCTGAGAAAAATCACGATAATATTCAGGAATTTGAAAGTATAACGATTGCTGAAACTTTATTTATTAAAAATACAAACACCATAACAGATATTTTTGTAATAGCTGTGCTAGATGATGACTGTCGAAATGAGTGGTGTGCGTCTGTTGGTATGCATTTGTAAAAAAAAAAAAAAGATGGTGACAAAATAGATTGTAATAATTTTGTAAAAATGTAACAAATATGCATATTGTGAAATTTGATAATGTAAACAAATTGTGAGGTAAATTTTTAAATAAATAGTGTTGTCCTTGAAAATAATTGAAACCATTTACTTTTTTCCTAATTTAATATTTTACACATACATATACCAACTCTGTAAAAGAAGAAACTACGATGGTTATATCTGTGAAAAGGTGAGTCACTTGTTTCATTCATCTTTTTTACTCATTGCATGATTATTTTAATGATATTTTTGAAAGGCTTTCTTAAGATGAAGAGAGAGGGAGTGAGAGAGAGAGAGGGGGGGGAGTAGTTCTTATACAGTTACACATATATCCGCATTAATGATGATTTTCTCAAACGTGTAAGGAAGATGTCACTACATTCGGTTAAAAAAAATATTGTAAATGCATGCTGCAACCTGTTTTTACTTAGTATTTAACGATTTTAGCAAGTATCAAGAAGGAAAAGGGTACTATAGAAGAGAAGACCCTTCTCCTGAAAAGGGAGGAGGACGAGGAGAAAAAAAAATCGCTATTTTTATCGGTAAAAATTCACAACCGATCGATTCTCCAATAACCAAAAATTTGGTCCAGAGAATAAACATTACAAGAGAGTGTACTGCTTCACAATCATGGATTTCATCGTAAATATCCAAGGTTTTTACGACTCTGACAGACATTTTATACCTAAAGAAGTTGCAGTGGTTTCGATGCAAGCAAATGTCATAGGTCACTGGGTAATTAAACCACCCTGCCCATTCAACGATTTACCTTACGATGTAAAAAAAAGCAATAATCACAGCACGCTAGAAGTTCACGGTATAGAGTAGTTTGACGGAGATATCACAATAAATTATTTAAAATATTGTCTCGTTACACTTACTAAAAATCTCAAGAGAATTTACATGTATGGTGATAATGGTGCCAAATTCATAAGTTTAATACTAGCACAGGAGGTTCATGACTTATCGCAAATTCGTACCTCATTAAAAATGCATGAAAATAAAAAAAATTGGTTTGCCAATTTGTCTAACGTATGCGCAAAAACATTTCGAAGACAAGCAGTCATTTTGTGCACTGTATAGAGCATGCATGCTAAAAGAATGGGTCGTCAAGACTTTATCCCTAAAAAAAGCATCATCGCAGGATAGTGATGCATATTACAACGCCTTCCAGAATAATAAGGGTCCAAGTCCGCTGCCATCGTTCCCCGGATGTCTAGACGTTGTAGCTAGTGTCAGTAATAATTAAAAAAAATAAAACATATATTTTTTATTGTACGTTTTCAAAAAAGTTATTGCACAATAAAACCGTCTAACTAATATTTTTTAGAGTATTACCCCAGCCGAAATTTATTTAAAAAAAAAAATCCTATACGTACAAATATTAGGGAAAAAGTAACATACATGAAAGAATTAAAAGTGAAATTAGAAAAAAAAAAAATAATAATATGCAAGTCCTGAAGAGTTCGAATTGAATCAACGTTCCATACGAATGAAATCGTTAACCAACTGAGCCATTCAGGACTTGCATCTTCCAAAATTCAAATAAGGTACAACAACTATCTTGTAAGAAATAAAAATATGCTAGTCAATCATTTGCATAGATAGATACCAAGACAGGTAATGTTTTTCCTGTTATTAGTTTGTAGGTATGCTTTTCGGAAAAGTATTTAACTTACAAACTTTTCAAACTATAATAAGTATGAAAAATATTGTCATAATGGATACCCGATGGCAACACCCCTGGACAAGCATGATTTGCGGTCCAACTGGCTGCGGAAAAACAGTTTTCGTTAAAAGATTTTTGAATAATTTAGAACAAATGTCTAGCATAACGTTTGACCGTATTGTATTTTACTATGCAAAGTGGCAGGATAGTTGAAAAAGTGAAAATTTTTTAAAAAGTGGACTGCAAATTAAATTTTGCGAGGGACTGCCAAAACCTTCAGATTATTCAAACGATCCCCATCTTAAAGAGCTTTTAATTATCGACGATCTGATGCACGAGTCGTCGAATCATGTTGTGGTAGATCTTTTTACAAAAGGGAGTCATCATAAAAATATTAGTGTACTGTTTATAATGCAAAATATTTAACACAAGTCAACTCATTTGCGAGACATAAGTCTGAACGCGTCGTATAGCATAGTGTTTAAAAACCCTCGCGATCATGCGCAAATACAACATTTGGCGAGGCAGATATATCCGGAAGATCCAAAATTTGTACAAGAGGCATATCAAGACGCAACATCTAAAAGTCATGGTTATCTAATGATTGATTGCAAGCAAGACACCTTGGATGAGTTAAGATTCCGTGCAAGTATATTTTCCGACGACGAGTATCAATATGTTTACCTGCCAAAATATGCTACGAGTGCATTTGCGTATCTGGGTTGAATTAACAGATAAAATAGTTAGTAGTAACCCTCAGCTCTTAGTTTTCTTATGACTATGAAGCCATGAACATCGAAAAACGGGCGTTTTAAACAACCCCCTCGTCGTGCAGACGAGTCTCGCGAAGCTCCGTTCGAGAGACGGTACATTGCGATTTTAGAAGCTCTCGCTCATCCAAACAGAGAACAGAGAGCTGCATTGTTAAAAAAAGGAGACAAAAAATTAATCAACTGCTTGTGCGAGTGTGTTTTAAACGTTCTCAAAGGTGTTGTTTCTCTGAAAAACAGTAAAAAAAAAAGTTTAAAAAAGTTTAAAAGCTGTTTACGACAATTGATCGCTAAAAGTAGAGGTAAATATTCGTGAAAAAAAAGAGTAAAATTGTAGTTCATAAAGGTAACGGTTTTTTACCGTTAGTATTACAACCTATTCTAAGTGAAATATTCTCAAGAACATTGTAAAAATAACAAAATGGAAAGAGGGAAAAAAATGATTTTACTGTCGAAAGACCAACTCGAAAGAATAAAAAAAAAAAGCACTACCGTAGGGGGAAACCCTAGTCCTTCTACTCCTACAGCCGCAAATAATTTTTTCCGCCCTCAGGTGGTTTTGGGAGGCTGGTACTTCCTCGGGAAAAAAAGCAGTTTTCCGATACTCGTTCGAAAAGTCTCCTTTACGAACCTCGTTATGAACCTCGTCTTCAGCTCGGGCCACAAACCTCTCGGTTCGCAAACAAAGACTTTTCAAACTCGTAGGAAAACTACTATTTCACACATTCTATTTTACAAACCACACAGACAGCCAGAGATAACTTGAGTGAATTAGACGACTCAATGAAAAAAATTCTAGATTCAAATTCGTATAGCAAGGAATACGATAAATTGAAGGAATACTTGAGAGTTTTACACAGGTATTTATACTTTATCGATAAAAAGCGTGAGCCAATGCAGATTGCTGAAAATTGAAAATAAAATTAAAAATATCACTAGTTCTACAGATGATTATGGAATGAGCGAAGAAACGATTGTCAGTACTGTACCTAAAGTGTACCAACAAAAATCTATGCTGCTTTTAAAATATTTAAAAGAATACAAAAACAATACTAAGTGGGATATTACAGGTACGGTAATTTATAAAGGTAAAAAAATTGATGGGTCAAATATTATCGATTTAATTAATGATGCTGCAAGGCGAAGAAAAAATGTTAAATCGTTGGGGAGAAAAATTTTTGCTAAAGCACTTTGAAAGATAAACACTCCTCAAGAACTCGTGGAAAATACAGACCTCTTGAAAATCGTAGATCGCGACAGTTCAAGCTTGCTGTTAGATGGGACCAGTAATATAAAGTCGCTCGGAGAAGACGAAGAAACGTTCGAACACGAGACTTTTTTATTACCTTTGGAAAAAACTGTACACGATAACAAATCTAATGATAATAAGCATGTAGTACATTCATCTACACCAAAATCAAGCGGTGTTAAAAGCTGGTTACGATATTAATAATCAATGAATGTGCTAGAGAAACAATATTTTACCCCTAACCATGAAGCAGCATTTTCTGGGGTCCGCAATAAGAGTAAATAAAAACAAAATCCCCCCCGAGAAAATCAAAGAGTGGCTGCAAAAACATGATGCTTATACTTTACATAAATCTATTCAGCGAAAATTTCCATGGTTGTTTTAAGATGTTAATGCTAGAGATGAATTGTAGGAAGCAGATGTCATTCAACTGACGTCATTAAAAAACTACAACGACGGAGTGTCTTTTATTTTAATTGTAATTGATGTATTAAGCAAATTTGTATGGGTGCAACCTTTAAAAGACAAAAGTTGCCGTGATGTAACCGCAGGTTTTAAAAAAATTCTTGAAAATAGTCAATATCGCTCGCCCTATATGTTACAAACGGATCGAGGGACTGAATTTTTAGGCAGTGAATTTCAGCGCTTTTTGAAAGACAATGCTATAAAATTTCGAGTTGCCAAAAACCCTGATGTTAAAGCGGCCGTAGTAGCGCGTCATTCGAACGTTTAAAGAGCGTATGTACAGATATTTTACATACAAAAATACATACCGTTACGTAGACGTTTTACAAGATTTAATTAGTGGTTACAATAATACCCCCCACACTACAACAAAGTTAACACCTAACAGCGTAACGATGTATAATGCACATGTAGTAAGACAAAATTTAGTCAATTCGAGAAAACTTCGCGCAAAACAAAGTCACAGTAAAAGTAAAGATAAACGCAAAGTAGGTGATTATGTACGCATAAGCCGTGATAAAAATGTGTTTGAAAAAGGTGCAGTAAGAACTTGGAGTGAAGAGATATTTAAAATTACTCGAATTTCGAAAAGACAAAATTTACATGTGTATGAGCTCAACAATTTAGATGGTGAAAAAATTGAGGAGTTTTTTTACTCTTAAGAACTCAACCCTGTTCACAAGGAGCGTGTCAGCGAGCAGGAGCACAAAATTGACAAGATCTTGAAAGCCAGATGAAAAGGAAAAAACAAACAACACTTTGTTAGTTGGGTAGGATATCCTGAAAAATTTAATTCGTGGGTAAATTCGAGGGATTTAAAAAACAATGCATCATAACGAGTTTACGATTACTTTACCTAGTAACAGTAGTATGAAATATTTTCCGAGCAACACAACAACAAATTTTTCTACACAGTTACCCCGTGAAGTCGAGCTAAGCGGTAAATGGAAGGTAGGAATTTCCGAGATTCATGCACCATTCACTATTCACTATTCGACGAGAAGAGGCAATGATAAGCGAGCCAGGTGAAGAAAAAAAATGTTGTATTCAACATGGTACCTATGACTCTGTACATAGTTTATGCAAGGAAATAAATAGAAAATGGTTGGAATATTATCATAAATTTAGCCGCTCAGGAAGTTCATTTCGGGAGCAAAATTGTCAAGAGGTATACTCCACCAGTCTACTCACCCCTCCTCAATAATAGATTTCATACAATTTATATAGATAAAAGAGATCAATTTGGTAAACCAATATCATTCGAGTTTGGGACACTGACCGTGGTGTTACATTTTAGGAAAGTTTTCTTTAAAGCGAATCGTTACAAAATGGATTTTTACGAGAAAAAGAAAACAAAAGGTCGATCGAAAGTAGCTAAACGACGAATAGGTGCGCGTAAGAAAAATAGTAAGAAAAAAAAATCAAACAGAAATGTAAATAAAGTTGGTCGTAAAACAAAGAAAAAGGCGGTAAAAAATAAAAAATCAATACCTGTAGATATTTTTGGATAATCATGTCTTTCCTACATAGTCATATGGATCCTTATCTGAAGAGCGAGTTGGATTTATTTTCCGTTCCTCTCACGCAGACAGCATAAGAAACCAATCGATGGGTGCATTACAAACCTGTTTCGTCGTTAAGCGACGAGAGTCCCATAGAATTCGTTATCAGTTCTCAAAACGAGGATTATATCGACTTGGCCCATACGATGCTCAGAGTGAATGTCAAATTAACACCTTACGACAAGGATGGGGATGCGCTTGTAGCTTCAGTGAACAATTTTTTACACTCGATATTTAACCAGGTTGACGTTTATTTTAGTCAAAAACTTGTTACTCCTCTGAATAATGCCTACCCATACAGAGCATACATTGAAACTCTTTTACATTACGGTCCTGATGCAAAATCATTGCATTTGTCGACAAATCTGTGGGAAACAGATATTGCTGGTGAAATGGACGAATTACTCGGTTCGAAAAAAAATTTAGCTCTTACTAAGCGTCAAGAATATTTAAAAGATGGAAAGATCACAAACTTAATGGGTCATTTACATTGTGACGTACTCAATCAGGATAAATTATTATTGAATGGCGTCGAAGTTCGTTTACGTCTAGTGCGCGCAAAAGATGCTTTTTGTCTCATGCATGCTTCAACGAAAAATTATTCCGTCATCATTAGCGAGGCTACACTTCTCGTTCAGCAAGTGAAAATTAGCCCTACAGTTTTGATAACGCACGCAAAAACTCTGGCAAACACTACGGCAAAATATCCAATTACGCGCGTCGAAGTCAAATCTTTTACCCTACATAGCGGTATAAACGGCGACTCTTTAGATAATGTTATCCTCGGACAACTTCCGAAAAGAATCATTTTAGGTTTTCTTGACAACAAAGCCTTCAATGGGGATCGAAAGATAAATCCTTTCAACTTTCAAAATTATTCTATAAATTTTTTGTCGTTGTACGTTGATGGTGTACAACTCCCAAGTAAGCCGCTACAACCGACTTTTACAGGAATTACACCTATGTACGTGAAAGCATATCATACTTTATTTTCGGGGACCGGGATCCATTACTTGAATGAGGGAAATAGTATTCACAGGAAAAACTATCCCTACAGGTATTGTCTGTTTGCATTTGATCTTACGCTCGATCATTCGGCGCATTTTGCAGGTCATTGGAACTTATTAAAGAATGGTACAGTACGAATAGAAGTACGCTTCGAGACAGCTCTTACGAAAACTATAAATTGTGTTTTATATGCTGAATTTGACAACATATTGGAAATTGACTCAATCGTCAAGTAGTTGTGGATTTCAACTCATAAAAATTCTTTTGAGAGGAAGGAAATAAACTGTGGTGCCACGAGCTTTATTAATGTATGTTTATTCCTGAATTATAGTTACAAAAGAACGCAAGTGCGTGCTCTTCACTTGAGCGCGGATATGACTCTGATACCTCACAATATCGGCGCTTACGGTGACGCCCTCGCTTAGTCAACAGTTTCCCCACTCTTACATAGTTTAGTTCCGCAGGGGGAACCTCTATGTATATATTAACATATAGAAAACGCTTAAATTGCTCGCGAGTATGTCAACACTCCCACTATTTGAGTGTTTTCGGTACACCCTTAACTATGTTGAGATTAGATCGTTGGGATTCAAATTTGTCATTCACAAGGGCTTTTGTTAAAATGTCGGCGCACTGATTTTTCGTATTTACATATATGGTGTTAATTACACCTTCTCGCACCTTTTCGCAGATGAAGTGATAACGAACATCGATGTGTTTGGACCGGCGATGAAATTCCGGGTTTCTTGTCAACTTAATGCTACTTTGATTGTCAATATATAAGAAAGTCGGTCCATCACATCCATGCCCGATATCTAACAACAGTTTACGCAGCCATTGGGCCTCTTTCATCGCTTCACTCGCAGCTATAAACTCGGCTTCCGTGGTACTGAGACTCACGGTGCTTTGTCGCTTTGAAGATCAAGCCACACAGTTGCCATTTACAGTAAAAACATATCCGGTAGTTGACTTACGAGTCAAATGATCTCCCGCGTAGTCAGCGTCTGAAAACCCTGTTAGTTTTTCGGTGTGACGATTGTCTGAGAACAATAAACCGAATGTTGCCGTACCTTTTAGGTATCGAAGAATACGTTTCGCAGCAAGCCAATGCGTTTCGTCGTAGTTGTCTAGGTACCTACTTACCACACCCACAGCGTACGCAATATCAGGTCGCGAGATAATGGCGAGGTATAAAAGCGACCCTACGAGTTAACGATAAGGCACGTGTAACTTGGTCCTCTTAGCAGGAGCATTCAACCTGCACTGTGGATCAGCCGGAGTTTTCACGGGATTCGCGTCTAACATTTTAAATTTCTCCAATACCCTGCTGATATACGATTTTTGATTTACAAAAATAAAGCCTGGCTCATGAGTTATCTCCATGCCTACGAAAAAGTTCAAATCACTGAATGTGACATCAAAACTTGTTTTGAGGGTATCGACTATCTTTGTCAAGACTTTACAATCGCGACACAACAACAAACCGTCGTCAACATAGAGTGCGAGATACACTTTGTTTTCTTCAAACGTGGATGTGTACACACATTTGTCTGCGCTACTCGGCGTGAAACACATTTTTCTAATGAAATTATCGAATTTCTTGTTCCAACAACGCCCTGCCTGTTTTAGGCCGTAAACAGCTTTCTTTAATTTTAATACAATATTTTCACCTCGTATGCCAAGGCCATCGGGAATTCGCATGTATATGCTTTCGTTGAGTTCGCTATTTAAGTACGCGGTGCTCACATCAAACTGAATCGAGCATAGACTTTCATGAACCGCGATGGATAATAAGGTCCTTATAGATTCATAACGGACGAAAGGAGAGAAGATCTCGTTATAATCGATATCGGGTTGTTGGGAGAATCCTTGGGCGCATAGGCGTGCTTTATATCGCCGCTTGCCCTCGGATTCCACATTTTTAACTTTAAATACCCACTTAAAGCCGATAGAGCTTCTCCCCTCGGGCAATTTTACTACGTCCCAGGACTTATTCTTTGCATGAGAATTCAACTCTTCATCTATAGCTTTTTGCCAAAGCATTGAATCGTCACGGCTTAACGCGTCCCGGTTATTCTTCGGTACATCATACAAGCCACTACATTCAACAGCGCAAACGTATCTGTTGGGGGCATGCAAACTTTCACGAGATCGCAACTCATACCCGACTCGATTGTCACTCCCTTCGCCATTGCCATGTACAGTGTGATAATCATCTGATTCTACAGAGTCCCCATCAGCATCGCACGCGGACGCGGACACGGTTTCATTACGTTCTACGATTTGAGGTTGATTCGCTTTCTCCGATACTTTGTCAATGGGAAACTAAACGCCATCGTTTTTAGCATTTTTAAAAGAATCCTCGTTAAAGAGGACGTTTCGCCACACCGTTATTCGACCCGTGGCAACGCTGATGAGTCTGTAGTTCTGTGAATCATTTGCGTAGCCCACGAATCTCAGTTTTTCTGACTTTGGGTCCCATTTTTTGCGATGTACGTCGGGAACAAGCACGTAGGCGTCGCAACCGAAAACACGCGCGTGTGATACGTCGGGCTTCTTATTAGTCCACAATTCGAAAGGTGTTGCCGTTTGAGACTGTGCGCCCATTGATCGATTCAACAAATATACGGCAGTGGAAATTCGAAGTAATCAGTGATCCGTTGTGGGTGAAATGTAAGAAAATAAATAAATACAAGTAAAGTGTATTTAAATTTTCTTGCGTTGATTTATTGATGCGCAACGTTTCGCTGACAATATGCGTCAGCCTCATCAGGCTACAAAATTAAAATTAAAAACACACAATGAGTGATCTGGAAGGCTCAAACGCAAAAATACAATAAATTTTTATGTAAATTGTTACCGCAGGTACACGAGAATTCAAAAGTTTGGTTGACTTGCTCGTCACCTGTCGTGCTATCGACTGACAATAAATTACGACAACAAGCCAGCGCTTATATAGGCAGAGCCGCAAAGGTAGACGGTAAAGGGCGATGAACTCTATCGGGACATTTAAACTTTCGTAGTGAAGGAAGGTATGCTCTATTAAAGGAAAGCACATCCTCCTTTCTATTGATGTTGTGTTTGTCGAGTTTTATATAAAGCATTTCGGAAATAATTCTTTTTTTGTAATTAAATTCTTTGTCAAGGATTTTAAAGTTATCTCAATCGAACTCGTGGTCAAAATTGATTTGGTGTGCACAAACAACGGAATCAGAGTTTTTAATTTTCATATGTTCACTAATGCGGACCACCACTGCTCGCTTTGTTTTACCCACATATGACGCAGGACAATTTTTACAATAAAACTTATATACTGCATTTGTCTGTTAATGTTTATTCGTTGTATCTTTTCCTAAGCAGAGGATATGCTGCAGTTTATTGTTAATAAGAGGGTAAGTGTGAATATTGTAGGGTTTTAACATGGTTGAAATTTTTTCAAAATTATTGTTAATGTATGGTATACCAATTTCGCAGAGAGGGTAGGTGTTTGTAGTGCTTGTGTTATGATTACTATATTTGTATTTTTTTTAATCTGTCCTTTATGTTTTTATTAATAAAGTTAAAAGGGTAATTGTTTTTTATCAACAGATTTTACACCCTAGCAATATTTACACCGTGAAAACGTGTACTGGCAAGTTAGATCGCCCTATCAACTAAATTAAAAACAATATTTCTCTTATAGCTAACTGGAATACCAGAAAAATAATTTAAGATTTGTCCGGAAGAAGTAGGTTTTTCAAACCAGTCAAAATTAAAATAATTAGAATTCCTTATTATCGTCAAGTCTAAAAAGTTGAGTTTCTTGTCAATCTCCATTTCATATGGAAATTGTAGTTTGAGATGATATGAATTAAAAATGTTTAAAATTTGATCAATATAATCAACATCAATAAAAAGTAATACATCATCTACGTAACGAAAATTAAAAAGATGGAATAATGTTATAGTTATTTTTTAAGATGGAGAGACAATCATTTTCCAGGTCATCCATTACAAGGTCAGCAAACAAAGGTGAAATAGGAGAACCCATTGGCGTGCCAAAAATATGTTGATAAAAAATGTTGTCAAAAGTAAAAAAAGTATTATTGAACAAAAATTCTGTACATTGTCGCATTTTATCAACCGGGATTCAACATTTATTCATTATGGTTACAATACGTCGATCGATGCTCCGTAGTACCAACTCTAGAGGAATATTAGTAAATAGGGAGCTGACATCTAAAGACATTAGTCTATAACTAGTAGTGGGTTTTATATTTTGTAGTTTGTTTTTCAATTCAAAGCTATTATTAATGTGTGATATTGGAACGTTGACTGACTTTTTGAGTTCATCGTAAATTACTTTTGCTAGAAAATATGTAGGGCTATTGATAAGAGAGACGATAGGACGTAAAGGGGCATCGACCTTGTGAATTTTCGGCAAGCCATAACATTTAGCTAGAGTTGCATCTGTGAGCGACAAAGCGTTGGGATGGTATGTTCTAGAAAGGAAGCCGTTAGAGTTAAGATTTTTTAAAATGTTAGAGGTTCTCTTTTGTAGAGAGTTTAATGGGTTTTTTGAAATAATTTTATACGTCGATTTATCAGACAGTAAATTATGCATTCTTTCCGTATAGTCACTTTTTTTGAGACAAACCGTAACGTTGCCTTTGTCAGCAGAGGTGAAAAATATATCGGGATTTTTGTTTAGAAAATTTTGTAGACAATAATTTTGAAAAAATTTCAACCATGTTAAAACCCTACAATATTCACACTTACCCTCTTATTAACAATAAACTGCAGCATATCGTCCGCTTAGGAAAAGATACAACGAATAAACATAAACAGACAAATGTAGTATATAAGTTTTATTGTAAAAATTGTCCTGCGTCATATGTGGGTGACACGAAGCGAGCGGCAGAGGTCCGCATCAGTGAACATATGAAAAGTAAAAACTCTGATTCCGTTGTTTGTGCACACCAAATCAATTTTGACCATGAATTCGATTGGGATAACTTTAAAATCCTTGACAAAGAATCCAATTATAAAAAAAGAATTATTTCCGAAATGCTTTATATAAAACTCGACAAACACAACATCAATAGAAAGGAGGATGTGCTTTCCTTTAATAGAGCATACCTTCCTTTACTACGAAAGTTTAAATGTCCCGATCGAGTTCATCGCCCTTTACCGTCTACCTTTGCGGCTCCGCCTATATAAGCGCTGGCTTGTTGTTGTAATTTATTGTCAGTCGACAGCACGACAGGTGACGAGTAAGTCAACCAAACTTACGAATTCTTGCGTACCTGTGGTAACAATTTACATAAAAATTTATTGTATTTTTGTGTTTGAGCCTTCCAGATCACTCTTTGTGTGTTTTTAATTTTAATTTTGTAGCCTGATGAGGCTGACGCATATTGTCAGCGAAACGTTGCGCATCAATAAATCAACGCAAGAAAATTTAAATACACTTTACTTATATTTATTTATTCTCTTACATTTCGCCCCCAACGGATCACTGATCACTTCGAATTTCCAAATTGACCGGAGGGCACTGATATATACTATCAAATCAAATATACGGCAGTATTGACAGCTTCGCCACAAAGATATTTTGGTAAGTCATGTGCTAAAAGCATTGTTCGCGCGCTCTCGACAACGGTACGCATTTCACGCTCCACTCGTCCATTTTGTTCGGGGGTGTACGGTGCTGAGGTTTCGTGTCTTATACCCCTCGAGCGCAAGAATTCCGAAACCTCGTGGTTTACATATTCCGTTCCGTTGTCGGAGCGTATAACCTTAATCTCTTGATTAAAGTGGTTTCGAACGTAATTTATGTATGCCTTTAGGACCTCGGGGACATCGCTTTTATGTTTGATAAGGTAAACAGTGCGGAAATCAGTTGCTTTATCTTTAAAAAGAATAAAAAATCTCGCACCGCCCATAGACCGCGTCTTCATGGGACCTCACAAGTCCGTGAATATGACCTCCCCAGCAGCGAGGTGGGCGCGATTCTCAACGGTCTTAAATGGAAATTTGAACTGTTTACCAAGCGAACAGACAATGCCAGATACTACGGAACTCTCTGCCGCCATCTTAAGAGAGCCCGTGTTTACATGACCGAGGCGCTCGTGCCAGGTTTGTATTGACGTCGACGCGGTATTTACTTCGCGCTTTGACCCGGACCTGATGAGCATACGCGACAGATTGTTCGGTAACTTCACTCCCTCCGTGATCAGGACGTTATCTTTGGAGTAAATTTTGGCCCGATCGCCGGTGAAAACAATCGTCTGACCAAGGGATGTACAAGACCCGGCTGAGAGCAAATTCCTTTTTAGTGCCGGGGCAAAAAACACGTTGTTGATCTCCCCTTTAAGCCATTTTCCATCAACAAGACGTGTAATAGAATTTTTCCAACTCCTTCAACCCTCAGTACCGAGTTGTCCCCTAAGTAAACATTTTCATTCCTTAAGGGAGCGAACTCCAAAAACCAGTCGCGCCTGCAAGAGTAGTGGCGCGAAGCACCGCTATCGAGAAGCCACAGCTGCTCATCACAACCCCCACGGGACGAACCGGCATCGCGATTCAACAGCAGAGAATTCGAGCTAGCCTCCGACAACTGTTCACCTCCAGACGCCACGACAAAAGCACTAAAATTTGCGGAATCACTGTCCGACGCAACATATGAATTATTGCGCGTTTCGGACTATCGTTCTTTTCCAGATTGTTCTTTCTGAAACAAAATTTCGCGATATGCCCTCTTTTCTTACAAAAATTACACTGTATGTTTTTCTTCGATTTATTCACTATACCTTCTGTTGAATGGGCTTATTCACCGCTGTTGGATATACTCGATGCTGCTAAAGCGGTGGCCACCTCATCCGCGCTGGAAAGACGACTCTCCTCTCGAATGATCCTTTCACGTAGATTGGCCAGCGTCTGATTTGCCTCGGCCACACTGTCCCATGCCGATATGAAGGCGTTGAATTTCGGCGGGAGAGTGCCCAGAATCTTGGCCATGATCATGACGTCAGAAACGTTCTCGACGACATCTTTTAATTGATTGGCGAGGTTTTCGATCTTGGCCATGTGCTGAACTGCTGATTCTCCGGGTGCCATTCAATTTTCGTGGAACTTTGTCGTGAGAGTCAATTTATTTGCGGCACTTTTTTGCTCACGGATGCTCGACAGCTTCAGCCACATTTCGCTAGATGCGGTGCACGTAATTAGACATTCAAGCTGGTTATAATCCATGGAAGAAGACAAAATAAACATGGCTTTCGCGTCCCTCTTCTCCCACTCCTCAAGTTTCGTCGTTTCAGTATCCGCTGGCCTTCTTTTTTTTCCTTTGACGATAGTCAGTAGGCCCTGGGCGACGAGAACAGTTTTCATCTGAAACTTCCATAACTGGAAATTTTGGCCATTGAACTTCGCAATGTTTCTCAAGTCTGATGGATCGGCCATTTTAAGATGCTCAAGTGAGGCAAAGCCAAAGGTTCTGGCTTGCAAAAAAAAAGCAAAAGTAACTCCACAGGGAAACAAAAGAAAAAAAAAAAACTCGTGGAACAAAGTAGAGACACTAAGCTTCCTGGGCCCATAACCTTTTGAGAGGAAGGAAATAAACTGTGGTGCCACGAGCTTTATTAATGTATGTTCACTCCTGAATTATAGTTACAAAAGAACGCAAGTGCGTGCTCTTCACTTGAGCGCGGATACGACTCTGATACCTGACGATATCGGCGCTTACGGTGACGCCCTCGCTTAGTCAACAGTTTCCCCACTCTTACATAGTTTAGTTCCGCAGGGAGAACCTGTATGTATATATTAACATATAGAAAACGCTTAAGTTGCTTGCGAGTATGTCAACAAATTCACACATCATTTATTATGGACTCGTCGCAACTACGTAGATCTCTTTGCAGTATGCATGCAGTGACGACAGGAGTATTCCCTGCAGATAAGTTACCTTTTGTTTGGGCGAGACCGTGCTCTCTCATAGTTAACACCGATAAAAGTTCTAAGCCAGGCACGCATGGGGTAGCTATATATGTCGATATTGAAGGTCATGGAGTGTACTTTGACAGCTATGGTCTGCCTCCCATGGTACTCCAGCATATTGATAGACTCAAAAGAAATTGTGTTACTTACCATTGGAATGTACAACAGCTTTAAAGTATTGATTCTAGCGTTTGCGGAAATTACTGTATTGATTTTCTATTTTTCATGTGTAGCAACTATTCTTTAGGCATGTTTTGTTCATTTTTTTCATCAGATACTCTCACCAACGATAAAATAGCTGTAACCTTTTTTAATCGTATCACCAGACGTAAGAATTTTTAAATTAATCGCATTGTAAGCAACATGTGTAAACAACCTAGCAAACCTAAGAGTAATCATAGAATAGCACATTTTTTTAAAATTTATGTCAACTCATATGTAAACTTTAAGTGTGTTTTTTACAATATATGTATTAAATAAATTTGAATTGTTTTTATTCAAGAAACCTCGCTCACCACCCACTCCCTAACCTTCATAATAATTTCAAATTTTTAGCAAAAAAATGGTAGTAGCGTAAGCCGTATTTTTGAATTTTTCAATTCATGGATTTTCACAGCTGATAATCGGGGGAGCCCCCTTAATTTTCACTCCACTAAAAAGAAAAGAAATTACCGACCAAGCAATGTCGGTAACATCTTTTCTCTGCGAGGAAAAATTGTTTTTACCATCCTAGCAACATATAAACTACGCGCGCCTTTTTCGGCTTATTGGGTCACGTGCAAAAGATATTGTTACCAACCAATGTCAGTAATTATACTTAAATCACGCGCGAAACTAGTACTGGATTATGTCGGTAATTATATTTTTAAATTACGCGTGAAACTCGTATTGGATTCTTGGTCCATTCCCCGGCCTCTCCCGTCACGTGACCCCGGGGAAAAACGGTCCCCAGCCACGCCCCCGGCGCCAGCCGTATGACATATATCTATGTCTGCCGTATGACATTTATCTATGGAACTGTCTGGAAAAAGCTTTCCCTTACTACTCGCGGGCGACAAACAAACCTTCAAAATTTTCTGCAAAGTAAGTAACTAGATACTTAGATACCTGAGTTAGTGGTCCATTCAGTTTGTCTTAATTCACCTGCGGGAAATCGACGCAAGAAGTGTCCGTTGTGTGGTCCATTATTACAGTTTATGTATTGATACCTCGAATACACATTGTCACTCGCCATGGTTGCGTAGTTAACGTAACGTACCAACGACTAGAAGAAAACCGAAGAAGCAAAATATTGTATATAACAAACTAACAACTCTAAAAAGTATTCACTGCATGCAACACTAGTTAAAAACTATTTAGAGTACTGTAATATTTACGGTGTGCAAACACGATGTATTGATAGCAGACGTGCATCAACAAATATCGCGTGCTCGACTGGTACTCGATGCGTGCTAATAGCGCTGCATGCCTCACGTAGAGACAGTCCAAACAACAACGCCTCGACGCGCCTGTGACGAAAACAAAGGCTGTATAGCTGGGCACGAACGGCTGTACTAATTCTTACTGGACTGCATACATTTTAATACGATTATATCTTCTGTACTAATCAATGCACATAATTACTGCTCTTCATGATAGCTTATTTCGCAAAATGTATCGCTTGCTGGTTAAAAAAATCGTACAGTAAATATCATTTTTAACTATTAAATAATACATTAAAATAAATTAAATATATACATATATATATATATATGTATATATATATATATCTTCCTATATAATATAGTCGTTAGAGTAAGAGCAAGGTTTGGCTCCCCCCGCCCCCACCTCCCCCCACTCCCTCCGCTCCCCCTCAGCTCGCCCCCAAATAATGTAGTTATTCTTTCATTTTCTTGCATTTTTCCTGTAATCCTACTTTTTTGCTAGATCCCCCAACCCCCAGCTCCCCTCCCGACACCCCCCAGCTCCCCTTTCGACTCCCCTCCAGCTCCCCCCAGCTTCCCCATATATAATGTAAATATATTCGTAAAGCCTCATATATTAACTGTTACAAGTGGTCTAATTTTCACATATAATTTTATTTGACCATAACAAAAAATTTTGTTACAATTATCTTACTTACGATGTTTATTTTGATTATATACTCTAAAATGTCTTTTTAGGTGCTCTGCTCTTACATAACCTTTTCCACAATTTTGACAAATATTTTTTTGAACTTTTTTTCATAACTTTTCAAATGTCTCTGTAAGTGATAATTTCTTTTTAAACTTTTTTCGCATTGAATACACTTAAAATTTTTTTCAATGTTTTGGAATTCCTTTGTGTGACGCAAATAGTTTTTCTTGTCTAATATTATAATGCTACACAGATCACATACAAAAAATTTTTTTTGTCAATTTTTTTGTGCGATGATAGGCACTCTTGATTTGAAAATTTTGAGTTACATTTGTCACACTGATAGAATTTTGCATCCATGATGGTGTATCTGAAAACATATTACAAAAAACGGATTATTTATGATTACATAAATCTGAATACTAGACGGTACTAAAATTTGCTTTTTTGATGAAAGATAAAATTTGCAAGAAAGTATAAAAATAGTAATGAACTATAGAATAGTTTTTTTGTTACTTTAAAATTTTATTCCAAACAATATTTTAATTTCAAATTTGTTTTCTGATTCAATTGGGATACAAATTTTTTTTTGGTTTTAAGATCTAGACAGTGCAACATATAATTGCCTATTAAAAAATAATAGTTTTCTAAAGTATAACCCTAAGGCATCAAAACTTTGACCTTAAGATTTATTGATAGCCATAGGAAGAGTTAAGATAAATGGAAATCGTTTTCTGTACAATATAAATGGTAGTGAAGAAGAACTGTTTGTATTCAGTGTTATTCTTAGACTAAAGACTTTATTTCCTTTTTTTTTTTACTTTAGATTATTCCAGCTTCGATGCTGTATTTAAATAATTTTGTAATTCATACTCTTGTACCATTGCAAAGTCCTTCAGATATGTTTAAGTTTCGTATTAACATAACAATAGCGTTGATGTTTAAATCTAATTCGTGTGAAAAAAGACCTTCTTTACTACTATTTAAATATTCTGTAGACAAATTAGAATAAATATTATCGTCTAATTTATCTACTTCTTTGTGAGTTGCTTTATCAATACTATAGTACGTTACTAATGTTCCTACCATATTATTTAAAATTTTTTTGTTCAATAAGTGAGTGTATTCGTTGTGAGATGTTAATATAGCTTTACTTATAAAAGAATCATCATCATTATTAAAAATTTAAGAACCTATATCATTTGTTTTCCATGTCTGAGGAATTATAAAAGTTTTAATTTTGCCTTCTCCTATATCCAGTGGCAATGAAGAAAATTTTTTATCAATTAAACGTATATTATTTTTTAAATAAAAAATATTAAATAAAGGCCAAAAATTGAAAAATTTTATGGTTTCTTGAATAATAGTAATTTTGCTTCCGTTTTTTACTACTGGGAGAATTTGACGAAAGTCTCCACCTAAAATTATTATTTTATTTCCAAAAGGCTTATCACTACTAGATAAATCTTTTAAAGTCCTATCAACGATTTCTAACGCTTTTTTCGGTACCATAGAAGCTTCAGCCCAAATAATTACTTTTACATTACGTAATTTTTGTTTATCTGGCTTAAACTGGAAGAATGCACTTTCTATAGTGCTTAAGTCTAAAGAAAGTCTGAAAGTTCTGTAAGTGGTCATTCCCTTTGGAAGCAGAATAGAAGGAATACTTGTCCAAGCCATCGTAAGAATTTTTTTTCAATTGATATGAAATAATAAATTAATCTTTTGTATAGAAAAGTTTCTCCAGAATTACCAGGACCATCGATGAAAACAATTTTTTTTTTTAATTTTATTATTTCTTGAAAAATTCGACGTTGATCACGACTAAGTTGTGAAAACATTTGATGCAATTTATGTTTACAAAATATTCTTTCATCATTGTCAGTATCAATATTTTTTTTCATCGTTTCTGTTGGTTCTGGTAAACTGAAATCTTTACAAGACATATTTTCAGAATTAAAAATTGAGTTTAAATGTAAAAGAGTTTTATTTTGATCATCTTTACAATCTTCAATGAAAAATTTTTTGTATTTGTTCCAAATAATATTACCAAAAAAATTTTCAGACAACAAACCATGCAAAAAATTTTCGTAGTTGAGAAGGCAGCATAACGTTACATGCTTTATTAAAAATTATATCGTTTTGAAAACCGTGTTTTACTAATCCCATAGAAATAGCTGTTATAAGTCAAGGAAAATAAAAAGTGATTGTTAAAAGTTCATGTAATCAATTATGATTAATATACATTTGTTACATATATAAATTTTAAGTAACAATTAATATAATTCGGGTTTTTTTCTATACTTTGTAAATCTAATTTGCAACTACGGGGGTTGGTGCACAGAGCGCGCAGGGGGCATATATAGTTATAAAAGCTTAGAAATATCTATTGACACATACAGGATAGACAACTCATTTAAAAAAGGGAGCCACTAGAAGAAATAATAAAGCTCACTAACAAAAAGTCAATGGCACATCTCTCTGTCTATATAAACTTTACCACTTTTATTTGAAATTAGCAGCTTGTTCTTCATATTTCCTTAAAAGCAGACCAGTAATCATTCCCCAGCGTAGAAAATTTATTCCCGAGTATTTACGAAAAATGCCATAGTCTTCCGAATTCTGTAAAATATACTTCAACATTTTATTTTTATACTAACAATTAATTTTATCATTTTTTAAGGCTTTAAAAAATATTAATACAAACTTTTTTTTTTTAAAATTACACTTATAACTCAATAAATGGGGGGAGTTGGCGCGCGGAGCCCCACTAATATATATATATATGTGTGTGTGTGTGTGTGTGTGAGATCATAGGTGTGACTGAGTTGGTCCAGATGTTTATATTTGTATATGTATATAGTATATACACATCTGGTCATAACTCAAGTGCACCAGTGGCTAATGAACACTATGCTTGTGTAAAAGAATGCCATGTCTGAGCCTACGGCCGATCATGAATGAAAAAAAAATACATATATATATATATATATATATATATATATATATATATATATATATATAGGCAAATTTGACGTATACTGCTCACTCTATGCGCATGTCACTGATTTTTTGAAGCTACCAGATCGTTGGTAGGCGAAAAACACCTATACCACAGCTACTGAATACGCATACTTAGTATGAATTTTGTCGTGACTAACGTGGGGCTAGAAATTTCAATTACTAGACTGGCGTGAAAGGTTACTGGTCTAACATTAATACAATCTAGTTAGTTAATTACTTGATATTCAAAATTGTGGCCAGGGATTTTCAACGAAAAAGGTCTTTCCGTGTTCTTCTGCTCAATCATCGATGTACGTCATGTATATAATAACCAGTAAGACGAAGTGAACGCTTTTGTGCACTTTTATTTATTAATAAACTATTCTACAGCTCAAGAACGTATATGTTTTAATGCCAAGTAATACGAAGCGATTGATTCGCCACGCTTTTAATTATTAACTAAGTGTTTGAAATTTTGAGAACCTAATCTCAAGTAACTTAAAGCGCTTGCTTGTGTGCCCTTTTATTTATTTACTTAGTATTTTAAATTTTGGGAACTCAGTCTCAAGTAACTTAAGGCGCTTGTTTGTGTGTGCTTATATTTTTTAACTAAGCATCTCAAAGCTCAAGAGTTCAATCTCAAGTGAGTCAAAGCATTTGCTTTTGGGTGCTTTTGTTTATTTCTTCAGTAATTTAAATTTTTAGTTTAAAAGATTTAAAAGTTATAGCATTAAATAATGACATTATAATTTATAATGTAATTTCAATTTTATTATTACGAAGATTTGGGTTATTATTATATTAATAATAAGTGAATTTATTGACTTAATAAAAACGCACGCAAGCGAGAGTTTAAATTCACCTGATTGCTTGGGCTCTCGGGCTAGTAACTACTCAATTAATAAACAAAAGCGCACACTAGCGAGCGCTTTCAGCTACTTGAGATTAGGCTCTTGATCTTTAGAATACTTAGTCATTAAAAACAAAGGGCATAAGTACAAGTAAGCACTTCGAGTGACTTGAAATTAGGTTTTCGAAATTTGAGATACTTATTAAATAAACAAAAGCGCACACAAGTGAGTGCTTTAAATTACTTATGATTAGGGTCTTAAAATACAAATTTCTTTGTTAATAAATAATAGCGTGGCCAATCAAGCGCTTCGTATTACTTGGCATTAAAATACGTTTTTGAGTATTTGAGTATGTTCAATAGTTAATTAATTAATAAAAGCATACATAATTGTTTGCTTCGGATAACTGGTTATTACATATTTGACTGTTATTTTGAAATTTTGTTATTTATTAAATAGACATAAGCGCAGGCAGTTGCTCTTAATGGATAGCTAGCGATGAATTGCTTCAAATTTATATTATAATAGTTATATTTAAAAAAGTGCAGTCCATACGTATTCGATTACTGGAGTGAGCTTTTTATGCATGCATGCTCTCCCATATCACGCAAGATAGACTGATAGTATACATACTGAAATCCGATATCGACAGTGGCGACATCGAGAATCTCGAAGTATACACTGAATACATCGAGAATCTTGATGTGGCACAACTGCACTTCTTGATTCTAGAGGTAAGAAAATTTCACCCGCTCAGCGCACCCGATTGGCGCATATGCAAAATATTTACTTCGGGATTTGGGATGTAAAATTTTCTTACATTTACACGGAGAAAACAAGCAAGTTTAACACTGCTTCTTGACCTGAAACGAAAAGAGGCGCCAATCGACGTAGCATTAGCAAATCTCAATCACGTTCATCACCGTTGTCCCTCTCACCTCTTGGGTTTCTGCTCATGAAAAAGGGGGATTGGCTTAGGAATTCCCCTGTTCTACGGGGAGAACTTATAATTAACGCACAAACAAATACCTTTCACTATTTCTTATATTTAAAACACTTAAACACTAATACACAGTCTCTTTCTTCACAATACATGACACAACGCTTCACCTCGCCCTCTGGACTGCGCTGCAGCGACCCCGCCTCGCATCACGCGAGCCGTGAGCGCACGTCCACCACGTCTGGTTCGACCTGGACCAGGAGGGGCTCTTGCTCATCCTAGACCCACACTACTATGCACACACTCACACTCCGTCGCCAATCTCACACACTACTATACTCTCTCTCTCTCTGCTCAACGATACATCTCTCTCTCTCTCTCTCGACTCTTCTATCTACCCTTACATACAACAAAACGCGCGAACAATAGTGGCACTCCCAAGCATGCACTTCGCGGTCTCTTGTACTTCGTCTTATCAACCCAAACTCTTTCTCTCTCTCTCTCGCACTGTCTACACTACTCTCTCTCTCTCTAGCCTCACCTCCTGGTCAAACGTCCACGAGTCAAACCAGGCGCGATGTCGTCCGGCGTCCTCGAGCGGGTCGTTCGTCCTGCGGCTTTACCCTTTCTCTTCTCTCTCTCTCTCTCTCTCTTACCCGCTTCTTCTTTTCTCAGCGGCCGTAGTCCTCGACCTGGACACCTCGTCGTCCTGGGAGAACACAGCAGCTTCCCGACTCGCATGCACCCTCCTCTCTCTTCTCTCAACACTCTCCACACCTTCTCGATAACTCTCTCAACTCTCTCTCTCTCTCTTTCAACTCTCACCACAAAACTCCGCAAAATCGCCGAAGCTCTCGCATCTCGCTCTTAAGCGTGCAGCTCGAAATCAGAGATTAGTAGGGAGATTGCTGACTGCCATACTATGGAGTGTGCCCACTTTTTTCCAGTGGTTCGAGTGCCCCGCCGCGGCCAAGCGGCCGAACCAGGCGCACGTTTTTTTTAGTCAACATTTTTTTCGGATACATCAAAATGAATAAATATTGTTACTTTGATACTTCTTGTTAGCAAGGCAATTCTATAATTTTATGATACTTAAATAACTTTTAAGGATTTTAACATAATTTGTGTATTTTAAAACTTCTAAGAAATTATGAACATCCTATTTACGACAAAAAAGCCGCCCGTCTACTGCTATTCACTTAATGTTGAAATTTTAATCAGTAAATGAATTTGATGAACACAATATAAAATAGTTTTGTAAATATTTTTAAATTGTTTGCAACTCTTTAATAAGGTCTGCTATATAGTCATTTGGTTAAATATGCTTAAGTTGTTTATCAAGAGGTAATGCAAGGAAGAGTGCAGGGCTATTTTATTAAAGGCACTTTCGTTGCTAGACATAATTTGAATTTCACAAGCTGTATTGGTTGCTGCTTTCGATATCAATGGTATAAAGTAGAGGAAATAAGGTAGGCCCATGATTTAAATTTTAACATATTAGCTAATATAAGTCTTATCGTACTAAAAAAAATGAACAATATCACTACATGAGCTGTATTTTCTATACTTTTTCTATATTTCTACTAGATTTTAGTTATGAAAAAAAAAAACAATGTTTAATGAAATTATTTTGGACAAAAAAATTCTTGTAAGACGTCATTATCTTAGAGATTCTTGAAAATTCTATAAATCAAAGTAAAAATATGATGAAAAAAATTACCAATTTGACATGTATCCTAGGAAGGTAGTCGCATTATCGAGTAAAAAAAATAGTTACGGGGTGGTTGATAATCACTACACAACCTTAATTATCTCAAATTCGTTGAGATTTTAATAGAATCGAGGTATAAAATTTTAAAATTTTTATCTTGTGTTTGTAAAGTCAGTTTCATCATGCATGTACTATGTCTGAATTTTAAAATAATAAAATAACCTTCGATAAATTTGGAAATACGCAATTATTATCTTGAATCCAAAGCAAGACAGGCTAACAATACTTATTTGGGGAGAAGGTTTCCAGGTAGCAAGAGATTTTCAACACCATAAATCAATACAATATCTTACTAATATATAAAGCAAAGTCGCTAAAATTAAGTTATAAGTTAAATTTTATCCATGTTTACTATATAATATTGAAATAAAAATAAACATTTCTGTTATAATTTTAATATTTTATGAATTTGTATACAGACATTAATACAAATAATGACTTGTAGGGTCAGTGCACACGATCAGTTTAGAGTTCATCAAGGCAGTGAGAATTAAAACTCCAATATGTCTGATGTTTATCCTATCTGAGCCTGATAAAGTTAGCGTTAAGACCGACAAAACGTTGCTCAAGATAACATCAGACATTTCGGAGTTTTTGTCCTTGCTCTTTGATTAGCTCTTAACTGATCATGTGTGCTTAATACACTAACCTTACAAATCATTATGGAAACAACTGAGAGTATGACTACATGTTCAACAACATCAACTTGACTCACACAAATGATTTTAAACTATTTTTGTGAGAACACAACCTCTTTTAATATAATGCCAAGTCATACTTAGTGGTACACATGCTCAAACATATTATTTAGCGGAGTTCTAACTATTAAAAAAAAACTTTTTCTTAAATGAAGTGCATGATTTGCTGAACTAGTTATTTTTTTCATCATTATTTGAAATGAAATACGAAAAAAAACTTTATCTTGATTGTTTTTTCTGTTCAATTATAATGGTTTGTCAAAAATTGAAAAAGCATCTGTGTCTAAGCCTGAGGGTACAACACTACAGGTGTAAAACAAAATTTTCTACAGGTTTACGAAAAAAGATGCCACCCCTAAGTTACATAAATTAAGGTACAGTGTATATACACATGTACACATGTGCCTATAAGTATTCTCACGTTTACAATTTTGGCAACGTAAAGAGAGGGCCCGATATTAATGTAACAAAAAAAAACTAGGATATTGTAAATAAGTTATGGGCATGTATTATTTTTTAATTATTTCATCAATAAGAAACCTTTCATATTTAGTACATGTGCCGTACCAGGTAAGAAAAGCAAGAGAATGGGCTAAGCCTAATAAATTTTGTATACATAAAATCATGTATATTTTTATTTTAAGCAAGTGTATTTTAATTTTGCAATTCTTCTTATAGCATAAAAGAATATTTCATGTGTATCTACTCATAAAATGTTTAAAAATCTTATCCTTACAAATTGTATGTAGGAAAGAAAAATTATTTTACAGCAAGAATAGACGTAAGTATCTTTGCGTACTGCTTAAAAAATATTTGACAATCTTTGGTAGTTAGTAATTATATAAAAAACATATCATTACAAAAATTTATCATTAATATTCGGAAGTTGAAATATCAATTTATCTGTTTTTATGTAGTAATGGTTCACTGAAAAAAAATCTTTGAAAATTTATTTTTAGTGCCGTTAAATACAACATCCCCTCTGAACTAAGGCGCGTATTTAGTGGCTCTTTCGCAATGTTACCTTTATTTCTCTAAAGTTAAAGTTTTGTAATATCTGAGCGCCAAAATAATAGTTACCATCACTGGCGCACATCTCCGTCAGAGCCACTAACTTTTCTGATGACGCTTGCAAAGTAACACCCGAGGGACTTTAGTGACAACTGTGGCCAGCTAAAATATCAGTAGCAAATGCTTTTTTTCATACCCTAGACGCAATAAATGTCTAAATGTTGCTTAGCAAGCACCTTTAGACCCGGTAAATTTTATGTTATCCATCTTCAACAGCCAGTCGTCCGGATGAGTTTGCGAGCTCCAACTACAACAGAAAGCTTGTAACCCGTATAATACGTTAAATGTTGAAATATCAACGTAAAGAAGATGCATAACTAGTTACAAAATCTACCATGAAGTATCAAGAGTATCTTACCTCATTTGAATATGCGTGTATATGTAAACTTAAGTTTGTCATTACAACTCATTACGATCACAGTCCTTGGGTTGCATTTAATTTATGTGAATGTGAGAAGAAATACAGGCAAAATATTGAATTTTTAATAAAAATTTGGAATGTAGTGATTATTAGAATAATTTTTGGATAATTTACCAAAGTTAATTAATTTTTGTGTCAAGGGTGGAAAGTGTAACTTTGTGCCCATGGGCACACTTTCTACCCACCACTTACTTTTCGCCCTAGGGTGGGAACGAATTTTTGGCCCCGCAGTTCCATAATTTTTTTTTTCGCCCGTAGATGGTAACTAATAAGCGGGCGGAAAGTGTGCCCTAGGGCGGAAAGCACTGGGCCCGAGGGACGAAATGGTAGTTTTCGTACCTGGTGGCGCGTGTCACCAGAGAAAGCATCAGGACCGAGGGATCTGCGAAGCAGAGCCCAAGCGACTCCTTGTGCTTACCTTGGTTGGATCGCACCAGGTACGAACCCTATTTTTCCTACCGAAGGTACACCCAACCCTCAAAAACGCCTAAGGTAGGAAAATTAATATAAGTATAAGCGACAATAATACAAGGAATTACAACAGCTAGTTTTTTAAATAATTTATTTGATATCAAATTACCAGCCAGTTATTAAGTTATTAAGACTATTTTTGTTGTAGTTTTATAAATCGTATTATGATTTTAGGCGCTAGATATTACATGTATGAGATGATTACAGTTTTTAGTATGTCTCTTTATATTTATATTCAAATTGATGGCTGAATAATCTACCAACAATAGATTTTTTTTGTGAAGTGCTACAATTATTTATTACAATGTCCATAGTTAATCAACTTTCTCGTTCTAGTAGATGGCTATACTACAGCTATATTGGTGTAGTTAGTATTGCAACACTCCAATGTGGCAAGGAATAAATGACAGTCTGAATATGAATGTGTATATATTTTGACATGTACAATTTATCGTTGTTTATTTGTTATTAATCAGTTTTTCTCTTTACTTTCTGGGATATGCACGCACACGGAAAGATTTCGTTATTTTAAATAATTTCACTGAATTAATAAATGTAATTTATACCTAAAATAAGATTTAACAGTGTTCTTATCATGAAGAACGAAAGTAACGTATCATCACATATTACTAAAGTTATTTTAAGTTTTATATTTTTTATGGTTATATTACTTTTATACAAACACGAGTGGCGTTGGCTCAGTGATAAGTATGATTGTTACAAATACAACGCAGTTCTAGGGGTCGTGGGTTCGATTCCCGGTTAATGCAGATTTTTTCAAAAACTGTTTTCATCGGGAAAAGTTCCTATGTAACCCCAGCTGTTTCGGGGCGGGTTTTTCCGTGGAATTTTCCTTCAGAGCAATTCCAGGGTTTTTTTCTTGCCCCACAGGTTTTCGGGCCTGGGTGAATGCAAAACAGTGTTAGGGCTATAGGTAGGGATCAGCGGACCCGATGCAGGCGTCGGGCAGGGATCGCCGGCCTTACCGGCGAGGAGTGGCCCCTGAAACACGGGGCTTCTCCGGGGATGCTAATTAGCCTGGACCCGATGCTTCGGCAGAGAGCGCCAGCTTAACCGGCGAGGAGTGGACGTCCTGGAATAATGGAGTCTTCTCCGGGAAAAGGCTATACAGTGGTGAGTGTCAGCGTAACTGGCAAGGTGTTCCACCGGAGATACTCACACTGTGCCCATGGATTCAGGTAGGAGGTGAGGAAAAAGGTTTAGAGATGGGTGTGGCAATACACCCCCACACATAGGTGGTGAATGGGTAGCCCCCGCGACTAGGCCAAGTAGGCTGTTGTGATAACCCGGTACTTTTATACAAACATATTGTACATAAAATAATATTGTACATACTCATAATTAATTTATATTTTATGTTAATTAATTTTAATTTTATACATTTTATGAAAAAAAAATTTAATAATAGATGATGACAGTAACGATGGATCTAGTGAAACTGAAGACAGTGAGCCAATAAATTGGCAGAAAACAAAGAAAAGAAAATACAAATGTAAGTTAAATGCAAATTAAGCTATAAGCAAATTCCAAATGCGTCGTGTGCGTAAATACCAAGTCAAAAGTTTTTTACATAACCTATTTACCCTAATAAACGTTTTTGTAATGTGGCTCTTAATTAATTATAAAAAAAGACAATTTTTGTAGAAAAAAAACTTAGTGATAACTGTACCATGATTGAATAAGTAGCACTAAAATGTTTGTTATATGTTTAATAATTATTTATCAATTAATCCGTACAGTAGCTCGCATTTATGCCAGACACTGATGAAACTGATTATACGTTGAACGAATCGAGTGAGAGTAAAGAATCATCAGGAGCTGATCAAGCCAAAAGACTTCGACGAGTCGATCCATTATTAGGAAACTCCACGAGCGTTATGGACGTATCAGAATAAGTACGTAAATTAGTCATATTATATTCATTTGGTTAGCCATCAAAAATAGAGAAAAATTTTATTTGCATTTTTGTGTAAAAGTTGTCAAAATTATGTTTCAATGTTATCTATTTTTCATGTAAAATTGTAGTCATAGAATAAGTTTTAATTTGCGATTTCTTTTTTAATTTCTCATCCACTTCAAAAAAAAAAAAAAAAAATTAATAATGATGAGAACAACAAAAACAACAACAATAATAATAATATTATAATAACAATAATAATAATATTAAAAATATAATTATTTCAAGCCAGTCATAAAAGCGATAGTAAGAAACGACAAATAATATTTAAAACAAATTTTTTTTTTAAATGTCTGCAATCGTAAAATAAATAAAATGGACTAACATAACCTCTCTTCAATTTACCTAACATGGAATATTTGAATACTGGGTTAAACATGCGTATCTGAACCAATACCTGAAATTGCTACTTAACTATTGGGTGAATGATAACAAAATTTTAAGATTAATTCATTAATTGTACACACGACTTAAAAAAGGCTTAATTTTTTTTATCAATAGGAAAAAATATACAATTAGTGCTGTAATAACTGATTTATTGTGATACAATAAAGTACTACATAAAAAATTGAAAGGAAAAGACTTTCCATAATAATTATTCGACGAATTGGTAAATTTTCTTCTTCAATAGGGTGGAAAGTAATTGGCGGGCAGAAAGTTCTTTCCGCCCTCGATACAAATAATGTCATTCTCACCTCGGGCACAAACGTACAACAACCACGCCCTTCGATCGCGCCAGTTGTACTTTCTGCCCTAGGTAAAAAATATACTATTAATTAAATGTCTAAGAAAAAAAATTCAGAAAATAATTTTTTAGTTTATTAAAACTATTTCATCAGTAATTTTTGGTAACATAGTAATTTAAACACGATTTCATTGTTAAAACGCTCTATTTAGCAAAAAAATGAGGTGTAAAGTGTAACCATATAATTAATTTTTTTTTAATGTTTAATTAAGTACATAACAAAGTTTTATTAGTCATGAATTCACACTAATAAAATAGGTAACAATGATGACGACCCAGATAATACGAAAGATGATGATCTTGATTTGATGCATGAACCTAGAGTAGAAGAAAGTAGGAATAAAAAGTCCAACAACCCCAACAACCCTAAAGGGCGTAAAGGTGTAAGAATGTTTGTGAGCCATTTTTTCGATGGATACACATACAAAACCAACAGTACCGTTGAAGATAAAGATGGAAATGAAATTAAGTAAGTATAGTAGAGCATTTTTTGAGGTCTAGAACAAATAATCTCGGTTCATGGGCCAATATTATATTGAAAATTTAATTTTTTTTATTCTCAAATTCAGACTTTTAATAGTGCTGCCATAATCGGCACCTTTAAACTTTTTATCATTGTCACCTTTTTTCTTTTAGGTTGCGTTTACATGGAGTCTGGAAGTCTGCCAGACTGGCATTGAAGCTCATAAGAGTGAGAGAGAGGTTTGATGTGGTCACGTAATAAACTTTTCTCTCACTCTCATAATGTTCAATGCCAGTCTGGCAGACTTTCAGACTCCATCTTAACGGACCCTTAAGTTATGTTGTACTTATCATAAGAAATTTTAAATGACTTATTTTTTATTACAAGCTTAACTTTTAAAAATTCTTACTTTCTTCCTACTTTTAAGCCATATTATAGAAAGTGGATGTAAGTAGATTTATATTCTTTATTTTTCATGTTATAAATAAAAATTAATTTGATTAGTTTACTATTAGTATTGTATTTCTCTAAGCGGTTAATTAACCTTAATAAAGTAGTATACGCTTATTTTCTAAATTAAAAATAAATCATTGCATAGTATATATAACAATTAGTAGGATAACAGATATATGTTATGCACTGGGAAGATCGAGAAAAATGTAAAATGCAAAGCAAAGGCAACAATACGAAACGACGTGTGGCAATTAGGAAAACTTCCTCATACATGTATTTTTGATGGGAAGCAAAAGGAAGAGTACGACTTTAATAACAAATTAATCAAGCTCGTTGATTGTGGATTGGGAACCTTGAAAGAATGCCATCAAAAAGCTAAACTTGAGTAACTTATCGATTAATTCATTCATCATACTTATGTTACTTAAGAGTACATCAGCAGTTTAGTTTTTTTTTTAATCCAGGCATAATTACGTACAAAAATTTAAATAAATGAGAAATTAACTAAAATAAAAAATATAAGTATTACTTCAAAATATAAATCATGTTTTTGAAAGATAATAAGAATCATCTTAAAAGGAGTTAATATGACTTGTTTCATTACAATTAGTCCAGGGAAATTCAGAAGTATGGCTATTTATACATAAACATTAATAAACATACACTAACACATACTTGCATACTTTTTTCATTTATACACGCTGCAATTTTGAAAATATGCTAATCTTTCAAATTTTTTATTTAAAAATATGTTGTAACTACAATAGATTGAAAAAAAACCAACAATAAAATTGACAAACAATCCGGAAAATCAAAGAAGAAAGAAAAATAACATAGTGGAACTCAATTTTTTAAAGATATAATAACAATTTAAAAAAGTCTCTTTTTGATTAAAATCGTTAAAGGGAACCATGAGATACAGCTATTTATATTCATACACACCTATAGATAAACACCCACACAATTATGTTTTTTATTTTCATATGATGTATTATAAACAATTTTTAAAATTCGAAATCAGTTTTTGAAATTCGATAAAATCGAAATAAAAAAATATCCGATGAAACTTAAACTTTCTTTATGAGTGACACAGATTTTAAAAGAAGTAAAACAATCCTTGTAGGATTAAAATTGTTTAAAAGAATTTTGAGTTATAACTGATTACTCACACATAAAGAGAAAAAAGGAAGAGAGAGAGAGATAGAAATAGATAGTCTTTTTTACTAGAGTACTGTATTTCAATTCGAAAATTTAGGAAGTGAAAGCAAAAACGTGATAAGAAACATCAACTATTTTAATAAATCAAGAAAATCTGAGTAAAAAACAAATCAATATATTACATTTTTTGGCCCTAATACGTATTTGACACAAAAATAATAAACAAAGGTTTATCAAAATTGGCTTAGGAAATCCTTAGGCGTGCTCTTTTAAATAAATATGTATGCACGTATACACTCATACAAAGCCGCATGTATTTTTGTAGTTTTACCATACTTTTTACTGCGTAGTATAATGGTGAGGCATTAATAATCTTTTATGTGCAGATTTAAATAAAGTATTATCTCTATTTATAACTTAATATAGTGTCGTATCGTAGATTTCCTAAAGCTGCTGCCAAGAAGCCGTATAATAGTTCTATGTCTTGAGAAGATGGAGGCAAAATTCAAACATTAGCTATACGCAAATGAAAATTACAGATTTGAGATTTTATGCTGAAGTTTTAAAAATAAATGAACATTTGATAGAATATGAGCAAGATATAAATGGAACGATGAGACAGCGCGTACTCAGTAATGAAATTATTACTGTTGAATCTCAGCAGCACCTTATACTGTATGTTAAGGCTTTTGTCCAATCCATACGAGATACCAGAAAATAGTTCATGGATGCCACTTTTAAAATCGTCCCTAACTTTAAAAAAAAGTATACCAACTATTGACAATTATGATTGAAAAATTTGAAAAAGTAAGAAATTTACGCGTGACGTTGAAATTAATTATAATTATTAACGTGCCTATAACCTAAAGGAATCAGTTTCTGTCTGCTATAGTGGACAGAAGCTAACCATTTTCTTGACGCAGATACAAGAAGATTACACCGCTAATACTAGCATTTTAAATTAATCCAACAAAAACTGGTTGATGTTGCTGACATTTTTTTTCAGATCCCCTTGAAAACCGTCAAATGGATTCTACATGGAAATCCACTTGGATATCAACGTGGATTCCATGTGGATTCTGATGGATTCCATGTGAATTTTGATAGACTTCGTGTGGATTTTGGTTTTATTCCACTACCTGGTGGAAGTCCATAGGCATTCGTATCATTGACAAGAAACACATCGATCTTAACATGAAAATTCAGAAAAATTAAAAACCATGTGGATTATTGTGGCAGTAAAAATCCACATGGATTATTACAAAAGTAAAATTACACTTTTATTTCTACCTGAAAATTCATGTGGATTTTTTTACAAGTGAAAAGTTTGAATAGATTTATGCAGATATAGCTTTAGTAAGTTATTTTACATAAAAATTTTAACGTTGGACTTCTTGTAGAAATCCAAGTGGATATTTGAAACGTTAAGAATTCACATAGAAATCCATATAAAAATCCATGTAGATTTCTTGATTTGCGGAAATATTTCCATAGATTTTTTATTTTTTTTTTTTAATTTATGTTCAACAAGAATCATACATGCATTTAAAGATACATACATTTCTCAGCAAATAATAATGCCAATGACTGCAGGAGGCAATGTTCCTTGTAGATTTCCATATGAAAATCCTTGTGGATTTTAATCATTTGCAAAAAAATCCATGTACTTTTTCGATATAATGTCAATTATGATTACAAGACGTACATTACTTCGAAAAAATTTGTCTATTAATGTAAACGACGTAATCCACATGCATTTCCACATTAAAATTTATGTGGATATTTTTAACTGTGAGAAAATCTACGTAGATTCATGCAAAGAAAGTTTATAATACACTTATTCCACATAAACAAGAATCTTTATTGCGATGGTTGTAAAAAATCTACGTGAATTATCGTTATGGTAAGAAACCCAATACGTTTCCACATTAAATCTATGTGGAATTTTTTTAGTTATAAATCAGGGATAACAGCTAAGGTGCATATACACGCCCATCGAATGCCTAAAGCATATATTCTTGAGTCATTTTATGGGCGTGTAAATGCTTCCAAGTCAGATGGATAGCTATAAGTTATTTAAAGAAATTGTACGTACATTGGTTTATTACGACGTACAACAGTTTATTACAAAGAAATAATTTTTTAACTCACTTATACACCAAGAATCAAATGTTTATTTTCATGCATCAATATGTAAAGTGATATTAAAAATATTGATAGGCGTACGAGAGCGTCGCAGCTACACGTTCTCGTCGTAGTTCCTCTACTCTGCCGCGTCACTTGATTTTGATAAGCTAGAGTAACTAAAAGTAACCTGGAATGATCGGAGTACACCCTTTCTCTGTCTCTCTCTCTCTCTCTCTCTCTCTGTAAATGAACTGATCATATTTTTTGGAGGCTTCATTTCTTTTTTTTTATCTTATTCCGTCTCAATTATTCACATTTCAAAACATGTACATTATTTTGTTAGATTTTAATAGATATTAATTTGTAACTATAATGCAAAGAATAATAAAGTGTTATCTTTATTACAGATAACTTGTTTACAACGGATTCAGGTCGAGTTCAGGTTTGTTATTCTGTAAAGAACGTCAACTTTTGTTATTGCGGTATACGTCAATATGTTTGATTTCATTTTTATAGGCTAATGAAACATTATGTACTTCACCGATGATTGGATTTAAGGTATAGCGTATGATTCGCATTAATTAAAAAAGACCTACCTTATGATATAAAAGTAATAGAATTTTTTATTGTTGTAGAAAAACACACAGAAACGGCAGCTGTCTATTAACTCGGATGATACTGTAAGTACAACCTTAATGTTACTTTTTTATTGCATATGAAACTTAAAGTGAGATTATGTGTAATCTTTATTACTTAATTTTTGGTAAAGCCGAACAACTCAGGGAATCTGCTGGATCAAAACGTGGATAGTGACGGATTGCCCCCTCTAGAAAAGTATCTAAGATTTGTGGATCAAAGCACACCAAAAGCTGTAGAAATAAACAGTAAATATTCATCACCAGTAGTTATTGATAAGAACAAAAATAATTTGAGGTTAAATGATTCTCTTGATTTACCTAAAGTTGCATAAAAAAATGGAGATGACACTAATGCTGAGAGGCTTACAAATATGGTGGGGTTCTGTTAAGTAGTTACGAAATATACTTCTAAAATTTGATAAGAGTAACTATTATTATTTATTGTTGCAGAACACATATTCACCAGTTTTAATCTCCAAAAGTATTGTGAAAGAGAATCAAAATCCAAACTCTACACCAAAATCAAAAACCATTTCCAAGCCGAAAATTAATTTAAGTGAAATATTAAAAGAAAAAAAATGGACCAAAAACAAAAAATCAGTTAAAGCTGATCTCTCCACTCAGGTACGACTATTTTTACGCATATTTTTGCTAGAAAATATCTGTCTGTCTTATACAGAGATGCCCCCCACAAAATAAGGAAAAATACGTTCATTTTTTTTATATTTATGTAAGTCAGTAGCCCCACCAGCTCCTACCACAACCCTTTAGCACTCCTCCAGCACTCCCATAAAATTTTTTTAAGCCTCCTACCACCCCACCATTATTTTTAACGATCTGATTGCCAAGTTACATGAATTAGGAACTATCACATTTTTCATTGCTCTTCTAAATAAAGACAATCAAATATTGATACATGAATATTCATCAAAAAGATTTAAATGTTTTTTATAGTAGATTACAATAGCAATGAAAGAAATATATCTGGACGATCGAAATATTCGAATCATTCAATATAAGAATATATTACAACTACACACACGCACGCACACATACACACACACATACACACATATATATATATTTATATAAACAAGATACCGACCGCTCCGTGAGTCAGCCAGACCGTTGAAACTAACACCGTCTGCTCCTCAATGACCACGAGCTGGGCCCCACGAAAACGTTCGACAGATGGCACCTACCGACAAATATACAACACAATAGACTAAGGGAGAAGGGCAAGAATCATATATATGGTTACACACAGGAACTAATTGATACAAATCAAAGCTAAAAAGTACTTATGTGGGAGCACTCGCAGCACTTTAATGCCTCCTCCAAGACAGCACCTCCCAGCATAGCGCAAGTGCTGACATCAGTGGCTGTGAAGCCCGTCACTTGCGTATAATCGAATGACAGGCTCACGAAGTTGCGTAGCCGGTGAACAAAATTTGATGCACTCTTAAAATGGATGACATTATATATATCTTCCCGACTTGACATGCAATATACAAGCTTTTTGTGTAGTAAAATAAGTGCTTCAGCTATTGTCGTTGACTGTACGAAATGTTAATCTTAGGAAGGATAATTAGGAGCCGCGCACGGGTCACGCTCACAGTTAATTTTTTTTTCTTCTCTTTCACTTTAAATGATTTATGAAGTAATTTGCAGAGAGAGGGAACGAAAAAATCATAAAGAAAAGTATCTACTTTTCTTTGTTTTAGGGTGGAAGCCACACAGAAAAAAAAAAAAAAATGGAGGAGGTAGTGTTCATTCAGAAAAATTTAGGGATAATAGTAAAAAACCTGGGCCAAATTCAGTCAGCCACATCGACATGAAAAGTAATATGATATGTAGATTGGAATTAGCTAATCGAGAAATCAAAACAGTTTTTTAGGGCACAGAGGCAAGCTAGCTGGAAGTGAGCAGTAACGTTAAGAAAGAAAAACGAATGTATGAAGCAAATAAATTAGGCCAAGGACGAAGTTCTATAAACGAAAGAAAAGGTGCAAGAGGCATACAGAGCAGTAGCAAACCAAGGAATTCATAGTCGAACTACACTCATGTAAGTGATTTAAGGACAAATAACGATGGAGAAAAAGAAAAAAATACAAAGATTGATGATTTTAAAACCAACTACCACAATCGACACAAAAAAATATCTAACGGAACAAATAACAGTCACAACATTTGGGAATCATAAAAAAGAAATACAGAATATAAAAAATTTGAAGGGAAAAGCAGGAAAAATAACGAAAGAACTGTTAACAATATTTTCAGACTTGACAACGGAAAAGGGCAAGGTGTCAAACATCATGAGAGAGTTTGAACAAATAGCCAGAGAACTTCCAGCAAAATTTAAGAAAAAACTGATATAATATACTTAGCGAGTCAAGGCGTAACACATCTACCAGAGGAAGCATTGATAGCCGTATTGAAAGCCAAAATCTTAGCAGGAAAACTAAGATGGGACCTTAAATTTCCAGAGGAAGAAAGTGCAACAACAGAAGTAATTAGAGAAACTTTAGAGATCACGAGCGTAGTATTCAAGGGGAAAATCACATACTATATAGAGATACCCTTATTAGGAAGAGAGAGTTTTAATCTCTTCAGAATATCACCATCACCAGTAGAACAAGAAGGGTTTGACGCAACAGACATTGTGGTATATTTACAGCCAACACACGAATACGTGGCAGTTAGTACAAGTGCAAAGATTTTTGCACCAGTGTCGCAGGAAACGGTAAAAAATGCAAAAAATAGGACAGAAGCGCATTTGTATACTGATGGAACCAGCACATAAGGTAGAGGAAGATCAGCCTTGTGAAATAAAATTAATCCTGGGTTGCAGAACAAAAATCCAGAGGAACACCCAAAAATGTAAACCAAATTAAAAGGCACTTGCTGGATGCCACTACATACAAGAAACCAACACGCTTTCAGCACCACGAGGGAGGAGAAAATGCACCTACAATGCGAGTATACAGAGCATAAAACATTGAAAGTTGTAGACGCAGGAATAACAAATTTCTGGGAAGATTGCACGGCTCAAGCGTCAGAAACAAGATTGAGTCCAGGATCAGAGGAGGGCAAGAACCAAATAGTCAAATTCAAAGACTCAAACTTGAACGTAGGAAGAATAATACAGAGTATAAAAAGAATAAAAGGTGACAAGTTACGGGAGCTTATGAATATAATAATAAAGAGGGGAGGATTACAGGAACTCGGCAATCAAAAGCACAGGGCTAATGAAAACTCAAAATAAGGCACATGGCTAATGGACATAGTCCAATGCGTGGGAGAATCATTTGATTGAAAAGAATACACGTGGGTGGCGGTAGGAATTACACTAGGCATGGCTGTAGGGTCGTTCGGATTCCTAAAATAGGGGCCCCTTAACTTCAAACTTGGCTAGAATGTTAGCAGGTAGTCAGCGCAGAAACAACACAGAGAGACGGGACCAGAATACAGCATAGCATTCACACGCACAATTGCAAACAAGTCTACAGGCTCAACACTGGAAGAATCAAAAAGTCAGCGTCGTCGAGGGCGACGAATATTACGTACGATATGCAAGGCATATCATACTGACTCTCTCTGGTAACAGCGAGGCTACCTTAGCAAAAGAGCACTGAACGGGAAGGGAACAAGGTCGTATAACGCCCAGCGAGCCTCAAATCGCGGCAGTCGAGCGTTATCAAGATGGTCGGGCGTTAATAAGGCACTCAAGCGTTATCAAATTAAGACGCTGGGTGACAATTACGGGAAGACACGACGAGCCTAGAACGGAAACACACGTGCGACTTTGCCTTATAAATGTCGTATTTTAAATAAAAGTCTTTAAGAAAATAAGTATTGATCGTTCTCGTGACGCACCTCCTCACCAATCTCTTTTCCACGTGACAACGGTTTATATATGTTATAATAAATTTTTGTACCTCTTATTGATTTTTTAAATATTTTATTGTTTGGAAAAGGAGTATGTTCACCTTGTGAAGTTAAGATTACACTATTAACTGAATTATCGTTGCAATAGTTAAATATTCTCGAACCGGCCCGATAAACAATAGCTAAAATTCAGTTTTTTTTAATGCATCAGAATATTTGTTTTGATTAGATTATCGTAGTAGATTTTTCACAAAATTAAAGTGCAAAAATTGAAAAAATCAACATTTAAAATAAAATGTTTAGGTATTAATAAGGTATTAATTACTGTTACATTTTTCAATCAAAACTTCTTCAAAGTATAAGAGTTTATAATCTTCAAGTAGATTTTACACCATGCCTAAGATTTATGCTGTAAAACTAAAAATGTCGTGACGAAACGTAAACTTATAAATATTATCAGTTTTTCTGGTCGTCAAATTGAAGTTCCACCTAAATTTTCAAATGGATATTACTAAGATGGTCATAAGCTTTACTAAAAGAAAAAATTTTCTTATTTTCAACGTTCTCTTTTAAAATAGCCGTTTTGATAAATTAACGATTGCAAATGACTCATGCGCTTTTAAAGTTACAAACACAAAATTGCTTTCATTTAGAAGTGCATAATTTTCCACGAATTAAATAAAAAAGTTATACGATATTTCTAAAAATTGTTAGTAACTAATGAGTTTTGTACGTGTTTAATGTTCACATATTATTTTAACTAAACATTATTTTTAGCAGTTTTTTGTAATATTTTGCAACTAATATTGATTTTATATAATTTCTTATGCCTACATTGGTTAATAAAAATAAAACGAAAAAATCATTTTTACTACTTGACGTATAAGGATGGATACACTATGCGTGCTTACTTCTATTGAAAGGTTATAAATGTATTAAAGAATGTTATGCTAAGATGTGTATTTGCATAATATTATTTTTTTGAAGTTTTTGCATTTTTTACCCAAAAATTGCGAGGTTCTACATTGAACAAATACTTTTTTGGATTCTATCATACACACACACACATATATTCATGGATTCATTGACATATTTTCTATTTTTATTCCTGGATTCTAACTGATTAATAAGGAGATATGAAGTACAACTACTAATTTTAGATAAAATATTAAAAGAAGTTGCATGTTAATGAGAGAAAGAGTAGGGTGGGAGATATCGATGTAAAATAAAAGGATACATTATGTAGCACTGTATTAATAGTGCGAGGAGAGAAAATATAAGACTATTAAGGGAGTTAGTTTGCTTCCACGTGGAGAGGGGTGAAAGGGAGCTCGTGTGTGTGCATAAGGGGCTGTGATAAAGTCTGCTTTACTGAGCTAGCTCAAAAACGTTCACTTCCTCAATTACGAGATATTCATTTGTGTTTTACATGCCAGTACTTATTATTATTACATTAATAATACATTTTTTTTAAATTACGGAAAACTTTTCAAGGTATCAATTAAATAGCATAAGTACTTTTTGTATACGAGAGAAAAAATAAGGATAAACGGAATAGCTAGTTTAATCTTCTTTTGATAAAAGTGTGCTTTGAATTTTTGAAATTGGAGATTTTAATAATGTAGCATTAAAATAAAAAAACTCATAAAGGGCTACACCAAGTTTTAGATCATAATTTTAAGTAGAACGGCTTCTAGAAGTGATTTTATAAATAGCCATCATGCCGCGTTAAAAGTCGAACTGACGACAGACAGTGTACTCAGTGCGTTTTTGTCTTCCATATGAGTGAAGCATACAAGCTGGAAACAAATTTGTTTACGGTTGTGTAGATATCTCCATAACTGCAGATGCGAGTCAGTTGAAATTTTGCACGTTTATCAATGAAGTTTTTATAAATAACATATCAGTTTTTCAAAACATTCTCATAGCTACGTCGAGCGTAATGGGGATATTTCTCAAGCTTATTTGACTATTTACATCGACTCACATTTGAGCCCATGTTACGCTCGACAAAAAAGAAAAACTTCATGAATTTTTTTTCAAAATCTGTAAACATAATTTTATTTTAATTTTGTGACTAATCATATATTTTTAGGAAACGCATTCATCGTTAATTTAATCTATCCTATCACAGACTGTGACAAAAATACAGCAGATAAAGAGACAATAGAACTGTCATTTTTAAAAATGAGAAAACTGCCAGCATCATAGAAATTATAATTAACAATGGCTCTGATAAGATATTTTATGTAAACATTGACGATATAATAAATAGCGACAGTGATTATACACTTGCGACAAAAATACGAGAACCGTAAATGAGCCTTCGTTGATGTGTATGTGTGTGATAGTATCAAAAGAATTCTTGTACTGTATAACCTCATACCTTTTATGATTCAATGCCAGAAATTGGAATAAGTAATAAGATCGACAAGGAATTTTTTTAATACAACCTTTATAACCCCTAAATACATGCAATCGAGCGTTATATCTTCGATTTCATATGTAAATTACTGTAAATTAAATTTTTTTTTACAAAAATCAGTATGGCCACAAAAAATCATAAGTAGTAAATGGTAATAGCAAAGCATTAAAAAAATTTTCACAACATTTTTTTACTCAAAATAATGTATGATTGTTAAATATTATATAAAAAAGAGCTATATTTTGCTAATGTAAATTTTGTTCAAAAACATTAAAGTCATGAGACCCTAAAAGTTGTAATTTTAAATTACGACTTTTTCGCTTTTTCACACTAAATCTATCATGGGCAGGTCAATGATTAATTGACAAAAAAATCGTTTAAGATTTTTTTTTAAATTTAACTGTTAGGAAGAGTTAATATCAAAAGCATGAAAAAATTTAGTCTTTTTTAAAGTATTTTTTTATAAAAATTTCAATACGCGTTTTGTTTGGACAAAACTATTTTTTTCATAAGAAAATAGTAGTACAAAGCATTCTAAATTAATCTTATTGAATGCCTTGCCTACCATTTAAGTTAAAAAATTTTACAAGAGTTTTGGGTACACGTAAATATTCTTATGTGACAAAACGGTACTTGAGGTGCACACAAGATAATACGAACGTTTTATTTTCGACTATCCTTTATTACATTTGTTAGTCAGGGAAGAGTGTATTATTGACTGATTCGACTTAACTCTCTAGACCTAACTTAACAACCCTATTACTCTACTTGTCCCCTATTACTCTTACTCTTAAGTACCCTATTACTCTTCTCTGCTCTTCTATCGTTTAGGGGCCAAACTAGGAAGGCCGCACGGACGCATAGCTGTAAGCTATCGCACATAACACGTCTGAGGCTGTGACGTCGTTGTCTTCAATGACGATTTTTTCTTTTTTTCAAACAGTGTAACGTATGTGTCGCGTTGTGTGTATAAAATTTATTTAGAAAAAAACGGGTGGATTTTATTGCCAAATCCCAGTTTTTTTTACTGTTCACTTTCACTGTCTAGCCTGTGTATACATACATCATTCTGCGTGCACTCATCCCTCTTATAATTGTTGTACAAATTTAAAAATTTTTTTATGTTGTACTTGCTACATAACTTTTTCCATATATATATATATATATATATATATATGTATGTGTGTGTGTGTGTGTGTGTGTGTGTGTGCGCGCGCGTTACTAATATATAAAGCAAAGTCGCTAAAACCGCTGTAATCACTAACCGCGAAAACTACTGAATCGATTGTGCTGAAATTTAGTATACTGATTCTTGACACTTCCGAGATGTTTTAGTATAGTTTTTTTTTGAAAAATTAATAACAATAGCAAAAAATAAGCTCAAAGTTTTGTAAAATACGCCAGCTTTTTACTTTAGTTCAGTAGGATCCGCTTGGTGGCGTTGACATAAAATCAGAGCTACCTGCAAACATAATGAAATAAGTGTGGTTATAATAGGCCAGAGCGTCTCGAAAATTTCTGCAGTCATCTACCGGCAGTTCATCGAGCTGCATCGATAATGAAGATGATAGTCGTGCAGCTGGGTATCCCGGTCAGAGATTAGTAGGGAGATTGCTGACTGCCATGCTACAGAGTGTGCCCACTTTTTTCCAGTGGTTCGAGCGCCCCGCCGCTGCCAAGCGGCCGAACCAGGCGCACATTTTTTTTTTATTTGAGAAGCACGGTAGGGGTATGAGAAGAGTGGATTCGCGTGGAAATGTCCATATAGGCGCACATTTTGGAGACGCGTGGAAGGTGTATACCGAATGTGCGCCTACGAGGAGAGGAGTGGAAATGTCGGCTATAGAGCTCATGTATATATCTGAACGCACAGCCAAAGCAAGCGACAACACGAGTTTTTCTTTTTTGAGTCTTTGGACTCTGCAACTGAGTACATGCTATGTATATATTTAACTGACTTGCTCTCGCTCTGGCTTCAATGTAATCCATAAATCTTATTTGATTAAATCGTGGAACTAAATGCTCATTAATTATATACACAGAATTTTGATTTTAATACATTATGTTTTAACTCTCCCGTACTCTTAAAATTCCTAAATCCATTTATGTTTCCAAAAAATTAACCACTAATTTATTAATTTCACACATCCTAACTTCTGTAAACTGTAGGACAAGCACCGGAGGATATCCATGAACATATGTGACTTCGAAAGAGGTACGTCCCGTCCTTACAATAGCTAACATGGATAAGGCTTATGCCCCTTTGTAAATTGTTTTGCACTTAAGGGTTCGAATCCACTTAATGGTAGATGTTTTTTTTTTTTTTTTATTCAATGTATCATTTTGTCTTCATTTCTTTTATTTATGTTTCGTTAAAATATATATATATATATATGTAGTCAACAATTTTTTTCGGATACATCAAAACAAATTAAATTAATATTGTTACTTTGATACAAGGCAATTCTATAATTTTATAACACTAAAATAACTTTTAAGGATTTTAACATAATTTGTGTATTTTAAAACTCCTAAGAAATTGTGAACATCCTATTTACGACAAAAAAAAGCCAAAAGCAGAAGAAAACTCTTTCTTTCACTACGATTATATCAAATATGATCATTACCAGTAAAGTTCAACTTACATCCAATTATACGTGAATATTTAACTACGTACATATATTATATTTTTGAGCTTATATTTACATCCCTTATCAATACCTTGTGGTTATTGCATTGACAAAATTTGTACTACATATATATGTACAAACATAAAAGTAGATTCTTTAGTCTGTATAAATAGTGCGTATTTTAGATTAAAGAGTTTTACAGAGACTCAGATATATATATGAGCTATATAGCCGACATTTCCACTCCTCTCCTCGTAGGCGCACATTCGGTATACCCCTTCCACGCGTCTCCAAAATGTGCGCCTATATGGACATTTCCACGCGAATCCACTCTTCTCATACCCCTACCGTGCTTCTCAAATAAAAAAAAAAATGTGCGCCTGGTTCGGCCGCTTGGACGCCGCGGGGCACTCGAACCACTGGAAAAAAGTGGGCACACTCCGTAGCATGGCAGTCAGCAATCTCCCTACTAATCTCTGTCCCGGTTACTGACGACACTCTTCTTCAATGGGCAAGTGACCTAGGTCTATGTCCACCCTGAATCTCCAGGATTAATAAGTGCCACTAATAAAAAATTATTCGAACCGATAACATCTCCAGCAGAATACCAGGAGACGCATCTAGCTAGAGCACAGCCTGCTTCAACACTTAAGAATTATATGACCATTCCACCATACTACCTGGTGCCTTCAGAAAATTTTTAACTACAAATGTAAGCCAGGGAAGACAGCCCTGAGGAGCACGGATAACTACAACGGCTTCCTTCTCAGTGGTCGTGTCCCCAACGGCATACATACAGAGAAGGTATTCTCTAGGCCCATTTTTCCGACTAACGATGAGCGGTTGGTTATCCGGGGAACGACCCGAAGACGAGATATTCTTTGGTCAGCGGCGTACCTCCCTCCATCACAGTCTCCGTACACAGAGACTTCAAGGGTAAGAGTCAAGCTACCCACAGCCAGCTTTTCATCATCAGGAATAATAATAAGGAATAGCTGGAAGTTTTACCACTGGCCCTTTTCAGGGCCATTATAAGTATTTACGTTTCCTACTTAACCATCAATCTCATCGGTTCTTTTAAGGGCCACCTAAGTTTAAACTACCTTGCCAACAAAAATACATTTTTACTACCAGGACTTTGTTGCTCTGGTAATAAAGTTTTGAGATAAGAGAAAAACAATTTTTTTAATATGTACATTTTTTGGGAGTTTTAAATCTTAATAGCTTTAAAAAATAGTCCTTTTCGTAAATTATACGGGATAAACTACAAATCATCGGCCCCTTATGTAATACGGCCCATTAAGTAATAATATTTTGCACTTCTTTTAACATATTGGTGCTTGACTTATGTCGAATTTTTATTTTTCTACAGCCAACTTTTCCGTGTACACAATGCTTGTACTACATTTCTTATTACGTATTATTGTAACGTCTTTATTTATGTTACTAACTTCAGTAGACTATAAAGGATGTGCTAGTTACGTGAGTGGTTAAATCATATCTAAGTGTGTTTTTTTTTGGTTAGATATCAATTGACGGTGCTCTTACAGCTAGTTCCAACGTTTTTTTATCTTTTTTTACGGCATCATTCAACAAGTTGTTTTTTTTGCACTGTCGTAAATGTTCTTCTTTTTGCCATGTAGAGCTGACCTTCACCGTCGATGAGGTTTGTTGTTTTAATGGCATGTTTTTTAAATCTGAGTAGTTGATATTTGTCGATCATTGTTCAGTTTAATATCATGATTAATTACGTAATCATAACTTTTCATCTGTGATTGCAAGGCAGACGGTTCTTTAAGTAAAACAATAAATAATCCATTTGTTTTTGCCGTTGATTGATTTGGTAGGTAAGGAGTACGTATGAGAATTTTTAGGAATAAAGTAATTTAGGGACTGTAGCTGAGTGCCCGATTAATAAAAGTTTTAAATTGCAACTGTATTTCTTTATAATTAATATCAAAATAACTTAATTATCAATTTTTTTTTGTTAGCATATCTCACATCCTTTAAAAATTAAGTTACATAGATCTAAAGTAGGCCACTTTTGCATATGAGTGATTTTGTAAATTATTGTCATTTAATTTTTTTGTTTCTACTTTCAGTTACGTTTTTTTACTTATTTGTGATTATTTTTTCCACTATATTTTTTTTCCAAATGGAAATACAACTGATTTTTTTCCTATTATTTAGAAAGTAAGCTTACAGTTTTGTAATTATAAATAATATCCTTTATTTCTTCTAACTATTCATTTTTAAGGATTGAAAAATGTGATAAACTCATAATCTATACAATGACTTGTCTTTCCGAATTTTGGTTACTCAGTTATTTGCCACAGAAACAAAAATTTTAATGAGTATCCTTTTTTTTCTCAATGCACTTTATAGAGATTTACTAGGACATCGTATGAAAAAATTGGACGCATGTATGTCTCATTTACCATGCCGTCTTACTTAATTTATACCTATTACAATTATTAATTGTTATTTCCGCATTTTCTGTGTGTACTATATACATTCATCTATTTTAATTATCTTTTTTTGTATTGTACGCGGCGCATCCAGTGGCCACGATTATAAAATTTAACGCTAAATAGGCGAAATAATATGAAAGTTCTAAAAAAAGTTACTTTTTAAAAATCTATTCGTTTCGTGCAGCAATTTGAAACAACGCCTCCTGCAAGGAAAAAGTTCTCGAAGCTAACTAACGAGAATACACAGAATCTTATGGACAATGATCTGTTACAAGCATTTATTTTAACAGTAATATATATTTAACAACTGACGTAATTTTTTTGGGTGTTGAGTATACTTTCAAGCCACAAAATTCCTATTTATTAGTACCGTACCTTAATTAAAAATTTTTTTTTCTCCTTTCATGGTCGTACTTTGTTAATAACTGTTGCGATTTTTTTCAAATATCAATTTGTTTCGTAAAGTATTTTTAAAAGAGCACACTATAAATTCAATTTTGTTATGCTTACCAATATATTGTATCTATTTTATGCTGTAAATTTATTTTTTTCATGAAATTAAAAAAAGTGTTATTTGCTACTCATAGATACTTGGGACTAAAGAACCTTATTTTAGTTGTTAAATATTTATTATTATTGAAATAAACACTAGTACATTTTTTCCCTGCAGGTGGCGTTGTCTTAAATTGCTGCACGAAGCAAACAGGCACGTTCTGCACTACAGAGTTAATGAACGATTTCAGATTAGTGACCTTAAGGAAGTGTGTAACAGAAGTAAAAAAAAAAAAAAGTTTCCAAATAAATTTGAACTCCTGATTTCTTGCATACTAACCAAAGCCCTTACCCACTCTGCCAGAACTGGTCCCGATATAGGAACTTTGATTACTTTTTCTTATGGGGTAGTTCGCAACTTAATTTTAGTGTCAATTTTTATTTACTGTTTATTAATTAATTTGACTTGATTATAAATGCCAGTAACAAATAAATAGTTTGTGTAATGTACTAATTTTTTTTACTGGAACGTTTTTTTCAAATACTTAGAATATTTAGCAGATCTGCTTTCCTATGTACTTATAAACATTTATTAACTTATCATTAATTTTTGACTTTTTATATAGTTAAATAATTGTTTATGTAGTTATAACATTTTTTAAAAATTTGCAATCAAAAAACTGCATAGTCTTATACTGACCAGCCTACATTATATATTTTTTTTTATTGTTCAGCTATCAAATTTTAAAATATTTATTGAAACTTCACCCAACTAACGTAGGTATACTCATTTCAACGAAAACCTAAATTACTTGGTTGTTTTGTTATATCAATACTAAAATTTCGTTTTATATTTCTACCTACTATTCTACACGTAGAAATATGCCAACCCGACATTGGATATTTGCCTGTACGGAGACTGCATAAGTATGCACTGTAAAAGTCCTGTCTCTCACACTATATTCTCGATATCCTCGTAATGAACATGTGCTCAGATTTCAGCAACTGCATGAGTCACGCTAACTGTTCAGCCCACTCGGTATTTTTTTATTTCCTTTTTCTCTCTGTCTTCGCTTCTTGCGCCTTGAACTTTAATTTAGATCTCCCACCCTATCATTATTTGCACCTTGAAGACACATGCTTTTTAGTTTTGTTTACGTGAACTACTCTTACTTTGTCGTTTTCTTTGTAACTTGACATTATAACTTTTTTAATCGCTCTCTTAGAACATACACTATTTCTCCTTCCATAGTAGTATTTTAATCTATACTTCATTTAATAGGCTTAAAGCTGAATTAAGGGGCTATGAATTTGACGTTGTTTATAGACCAGGAATAGCCAATAAGGCACCGGACGCACTGTCCCGAAATCCGATTATAGAGGATGGAGAGAAAAATCCTGAACTACCGCGACGAGAGTTATATGAACTTGCTGAAGAACAGGAGAAAGATGGTCATGGTGACATAAATGCGCCACCCGCACGAATATTCAAAATGCGGACAAGAAGAGAGAGAAACATAATAAGAAAGGATAAGAAATGGCAGATAAAAATATCTGATTCAGACGAGTCGGACAAAAAGGTAGAAAGGAAAAAGCCTCGCAAGACGAATAACTCAGATGAGTTGACGGTCAATGAACACAGCGACGCTGATTCAGAATCAGAGTGGCCGGTGGCGAGTGAAAATATAGAGAGTAAAGGAGCAGAACCACGTAAGAAACAAGGGAAAAGAGGCAGGCCGCGTAAACAGACAGTACAGATCGCAGAAGGGCATAAGGGGAAAAATATTCAAATAGGATCCTTAAACAATGGCGAAGAACAAATCCTATCACAGGGTCCGACGGAGGATAAATTAGCTTACATATGCAAAGAAGAAAATTTGGAAAAAGGAGTGGGAATAACAAGCACACCGTATTTAGAACTAGAAATACAACCGAAGATGCAACGAAAAAATCGCAAAAGACAATTGGATACGCTGCATAGGCACCCGCCAAATTTTTCAGTAACACCGCAAATAGAAACTGTGTCGAAGGAGATTATCATGGCGAACTGTGACTCACCAGTAGCTTTAAAAGGAAAATTCAAGCCGGTAAAACATTGGGGATTCCAACTAGCCGCGGCTAGCCTAGCGAATGAGGAAGGTAAAGAGGAAGAAAAAACTGTAGGTACAGAGATCATAGTCATAAATGCGAATAATGATAAGCACGGGGGACACCAGCAGGCACAGGAAGGCCTGGTTACAGAGTTGATCGGAAAGAGAGAAAGAATGCTTGACCCTATAGATACCATAGAGATGATGAGTTCGGGTGCAGGTATGTCAATTAGAAATACGAACAAAGGAGAGAAGGAAAATGACCGATGGGCCCAAGCTCACGCGCAAAGTGTGCCCCAAGAGAGTAACAAGCAGCAACAGAAAATACCGAATACGGTCGAAGGGGACTGACCGACGCCGAAGGAAGGGGTACAAAGCAGACCGTCTAGTGAGAGTGTAAGCGAAAAGCAAATAAATGAATCACGACGGGGTACACAGAAGAGAGAAAGTCCAGAAAAAGGGACGAAAGTAAACAAAAAGATCGGAGCGTTACTTAATGACTCAATAGATAACTTCCAAGCGAAAGTTAGACTAGATGTTAAGCGCCGAGACTTTAAAGGCAAGCCGGGAATCAGAATAGACGCTTGGGAATCCTATACTATCACCGATCGACTTCTGAGCGATCCGACGGTAAGTACAGATAATGATACAAACATATCCCAACAGCCCTCGAAGGAGAGAACGGGCTCAGGGGATAGAGAGAAATTCTTTAGCGAGGAAGATACCCCGTGTGAATCACCACAGATGAATGAAAACCCATCGGGGAATAAAAGAATAAGAGGGGTAACGGACGATTATACCGATGAAGGTAATAAGCTTGAAAGTAAAACAGGAGGCGGAAATGTAGCCGAACGGAATTTAGAACAAGACTGCATGGAGTCGAATAAAAATTTGAAACTCATCGAAGAACTTCCGGTAGAAATACCAGGTAATTGCTTATTCGACTCTCTTATTTTTTCCTGTGACTTGCAATTGACGGCGCGAGAACTCCGGGATGTACTACAATGTTCGAAGTGGAAAAATATATGTGCTGACCCAGAGGAGGTAGAAAAAATCCTGCAGTCCAATACAGAATATGGTAATGATGATTGCATATTGTTGTTCGCACAAGAGTTCAGGAAGAATATTTGTATACATCTACAGGGCACTAAGAGGGGAAAAAAGTGTGAGATTTTCGAAAGTTTCACGATTAATGCCAATGAGGAATATGTACACTTGCATCTCCTCAACAACCACTTCAGGCCACTCGTTGCCGCAACCCGGCATAGCGAGGAGGAACAAAGCCCGGTGGAAAGAGAATCGCGGGTTAGTGACGAATCGGGCGCCAATATAAATTGGAAAAGTGAAGTAAACAAATCATGGGAAGAAAAAGAGGAAGGAGTTAAAGAAATAGAGCGTAATAAAAGTGACTTCATGAATGAGGAAGTTTATGAAGATGGGGACACGCCCCCACCTGATCCACCACCACCCCCCGACTCTTCAAGTAGTTCAGACTTACTAAACAATGAGAGTGAAGAGGGGGCTGGTTTAAACAAGGCCAGACTGGAGTCGGAAAGCGAACCAGAGGAAGCAGACCTTCAAAAAAAGTATCATCAACCTTCCCACAGCTAAAAAAGTACAGAGTATGCAGGACACGGTTACCACATGAAAAACCATCGTGGCTACCGGGAAAAGAAACAGACATACAACCATTCCAAAGAATGCATCGGGCAAAGGATCACCCATTTCATTATCTAGATAACCTAGTATTCGCGACGATAACAAAAAGCGTGCCTGATACGGAAACAATAGACGCCCTATATGAGCGCGGATACATAGATCCAATAGCCCTAAATAATGAAAAAAAGATGGTTGGTGACGTCATGAGAGCAAATGTGAGAAAGGTCGCGGTAATGCGAATGTATATTAAATCGCATTTTGAAGATACGGCGCTAAAATCGGACATCAAGAAATGTATTACGTCACTCAAGGCACTAGTAATGATAAATAAAATAAAGTCTATAGGCGTGATGCGTGACTTGGCAACACTCAACATGAGCCAATGGATCTACTTCATGGAACAATTTGAGGAAACTTTCAAGAACCTCAAGGTCACAGCGACTTTTTACATGAACACCTTAGTTATACCACCAGTGGATCAAAGATATAAGGTTATTAAGGAGTATCACGAATCAACAATCGGGGGTCATAAAGAAATGAATAAAACCTACAATTAGATAGCAAGGGACTATTATTGGAGGCACATGAGGGCCGATGTAAGGCAATTTATACTTGGATGCAGATCATGTCAGACTAAGAAACTAGTGCGCGTAAAAACAAAGCAAGCTATGCTCGTTACAGATACGCCCAGCAGACCGTTTGAAAAAATCTCGATTGACTATTACGGACCAATTAATAAGCCTTCAACAAACGGCTATACACATATTCTGTCAATACAGGATTGGCTAACCAAGTTTATTGTATTAATACCGGTACAAAGAGCAACAGCTGAAGAAACGGTAAGAGCCTTAACGAATAAATTTTTAGCATACTTTGGAGCGCCAGAAAAATTATTATCAGACCGAGGAACGCATTTTATGAACAAAACGATGGACGAGTTTACGCGATTATTCAAAATTGAAAAACTTGGGAGCACGGCATTTCATCCTCAGAGCAACGGGGCAATTGAACGCATGCACCACGTTTTAACAGAATACTTAAAAGCCTACATTAGCGAGACCGAAAAATGGGACGAACTATTGCCGTTGTGTATGCTTGCTTACAATACGTCGGAACACGAGAGTACAGGCTACACACCCTACGAGCTTATATTTGGTCGAGGGGCAAAACTCCCGTCAAGCTTTAAGAGGCCAGAGGTGGGTCAAACATATACAGAGTTACTGCTGCAAATAACGGGGACACTCGCGCAATTACGATCGTTGGCAGCAATGACCCAAACACAGAACAAATACAAATCAAAGTACTATTATGATAGGGCGCTGAACACGAATTTTTTTATGGAAGGTGAGATGGTGTATGCACTAAAAGAGCCATCTAAAGGGAAATTTGATGACCAATACGAGGGCCCTTACGAAATAATCGGCATAGATTACAGGAACCATAATGTGAAGTTACAGAGAAATGAAGAAATACGAGTCTCACATGTGGACAAAATAAAAAAAGCTTGTGTATTGAAATCTCCGCGTCCAAGGGATGAGATGATAAGAAGAGGAGAAGAAGAAAAGTGAAAGGGACCAAGCGGCAACTTGCTCCCCACCCCAATAGTTACTTACGAATAATAGCATTATAGACGAATAGGGGGTAGAAATAGACGTGAAAATAAATACCACTTCTCTCGGGAACTCCTTTTCTTTCGCGGCCCCGGGACGCGCCGCGAAGATTCATTAAATACAGGCATACGGGAGAAGACACGTAACGAAGGGAAATATATAACGTTCAAAATTAGCACAGACAGAGGAATTAAGGAGAAGAGAGAAACATGCAATATAAGAATAATAATAACAATCATAATAATGAGAGGGAATGAATAAATAACTTGTATAATAAAGTGATATTCTATTTTTATTTCCTTTGTTACTCTTTACATGAACGATGTATGAGAGGTGGGTAAAAAGTGTGCGTTGCTCTATCTAACTAGCGTTAAAACCATGTTAATACAATTAACACATAAGTGTACACTTAGAACACATACGCAGAACACGAAAGACACGAAAATTGAACGGCATTAGATAAAGCTCAGCGAGGGAAAGTCGCACCCGAACATATGCATGAGCAAACGTAGTAGCATGTATATATACGTACTATTATATAAATTAAGTTAACATTTCAGAGCGCATAGGGAAATCCACATGTAAAGGGAAATACAAAACTCTAACGTCAACGGGAGAGTTACGCGTGTGGTTTTCTCTCAAAGCGCGTTATATATATATATATATATATATATATATGTGTGTGTGTATGTGTGTATTTACATATATATACATGGATGCGTGTGTACGCGATGCAAAAAAAATCACAAGTGTGGAATATGGAAGGGAAATAATAAAAGGATGAAAACACTGTATTTGAAAAATTATATTTTTTTATTTTTCCTCATTTAAACTAATGGGAGCCCCAGCCCTTACAACAACCACACGAGTGGCTCATTCCCTCCTTTTTTCGCCACCGGCCACGACCCAAACCACTCCTTCGAGAAGTCCCGTTAGAACCCTCCCGCAGCTGCAGCGTTTGCAACCGCTGTAGGCAGTCGGCGACGCTGGGCTGAGAATCAGTGGTAGCAGCGATCAGCGTGGAAGGGACGAGGCATCCGCTGGCAGAACGTTGCACCTAATAGCAAAAAATAGAAGGAAAAGACGAATTAAATGAAGAAATAAATAAACAAATCAAAATAAGGAATAAGAAATAAAAAAAAAAAAAAAAAAAAAAAATTACCTAGATAACCGGTCGGTGATCGAGAGGATAGTTGGCGGCGCCTTCCAGGAGAACGTCCACCACTAGCACCAGGATGGTACCGTGACAGCTACAGCCAACGGCCCGAGAGTAGGAAGCCCCCCCTACCAAGGTGGGGCAGTGCAGCCACAACACCTTCCCAGTAAAATAGGGGACGGGCGCCTTCTCCTCCTCCCGCACAACCACAAGGAATGGAGACCCCGAAGGGCATCGCACCTCGCAGGACCCTACCCCTCCTCGATAGGGGTAGCGCAAGGTTGGCAGGGGCAACGCGCCGGAAGGCCACCCCGGTAACAGTAAAGGAACCGGGACACCGAAGAAGGCGTAGGGATCGACTATCAGTTGCACCCCAAGCTAAATAAAAGAAGAAAGAAAATTGCATTAGGAAAAATAAAGAAGCCATAAGAATAAAAAATATGACGAAGGCCAAGAGCACTTACCGAACCATGCTGCCCACAATATATTGGCGCTAGCGCGGTCGGCCCGCTGAGCACAACAATGCTTTGCCCAGGGGGCCGTCCTACAGCGGGGACATCCTGGCACGCATACAGTCGCGTAACCTACAACCCAATAAATGAAACACCTAAAAAAAAAAAAAAAAAAAAAAAACTTCGCTTTCATACTTACGCTTTGGCAATCTGGCACGGCGCACGCGGCTTCCTCGTGGAGAACAGCCCCCAACAGTAACCCACACGCACCGCCACTGGCGACAACGAAGCGCGTGGATCGCGAGTCACCTAAAGGCAACCGGACAAACCCAAGAAGTCGATCAAAAAATTGGCTGAAATCGGCCATGACTGTCGAAGTTAACTGCAAAGATCGTGCACGTAAGGAGAAGTAGAATACACTGACTCAGCAGCGACGTTGGAAAAGCAAACGCAGATTCATACACCTATGTAAATCCCTTCCCACCTTAAATGAGTCACTTAAAGGAAAGGGAAATAAGGAAGAAATAAGAATAACGTAGCATACAAAGTCGGGAAACGGAAGTTATAATATAGAGCAATAAAATTTTCCCCTTTTTTCTTTTCCCTCTCATATCCACACTCGCCTCCACTGGAAAGTAACCGAAGGAGTGAATGCGTGTAATGTAGCCTAGTAAGGAATAAGACTATTATGTACCTTATGTTCATAGCATACACATACATGGTGTAACAAATATAGATGTACGTAAGTATAACATTAATATTATATGCAACGATACGCCCTGAATGTAAAGACGGAGCCACACTCGCTACTTACCGTAGTAACCAGTCAAGCCCTAATACTAGATTGCATTTAATAATTATTAGGAAAATATGTGTAACGAATTGTATGGCAGGGGCATTTGTATTTACACAGAACGTTAAAACAAAATAAAAATAAAGAAATAAGAATAAAATAAGAAGGAAGATAGAATTTTTCTCTCTCTCTCGTAGTTGTTCTCTCTTTCCTTAATCAAGGGTAACCTAGGGACCTAGGAGCTTACGATAAATGGGAGTGAGAATGGGAAAAAGGATAACTATTTTATGTTTTAGGGGTCAAACCACGCTGGTAGGAGGACAACCGGAGGAGAAAGAGCAAATCGAAAGAAATCCGGGGATACTAGTAGAGAATCTGGGTCCAATTCAATCAGTCGCGTCGACATGGAAAATAATATGGTATGTAGATTGGAATCAAATGGCCCAACAGACAGAGGCATTTCTACAAGCAAGCCGACAAACAAAATGGAAATGTAGGGTAACTATAAAGAAGAGGGATGAATGTGAAGAGCAGGTAGAACGGGCTACTAAAAGAGTCCCAGGAGCCTTACAAAGAATGGAAACGGCGTACAGGGCAGTAGTAGGCCAAAAAGTCGATGATAACCAGATCAAAACGGTACAGACACTCCAGGGACAAATAGCAGAGGCAGATAAGGAGAAAATACAGGAGCTAGTGAAGTCAAACCTGACGCACATGACTGACACTACAAGGTACTTAAAAGAACAAATGAGGATTTCAACGTTCGGTAATCACGAGCAGGTTCTCCAAGCTACAAAGAGATTTGAAGACGAAGCAGGAAAGGTAACAGAAGAAGGATTGAAAATATTCACGGAACTTATAGACGAATACGACAGAGTATCAGGAATAGTAGAAAGATTCGAAAAATTGACCGAAGAACTCGTAGCTAAATTTGAGACAGCGACGGATATCATATATTTAGCGAGTCGAGGCGTGTCACACCTGCCGGAAGCAGCGCTAGATGTGATAGCAGAAGCAGAAATATTAGCAGAACAATTTAGACCGGACCTTAGATTTCCGGGAGAAAGAAACACGACGGGGGAAGAAATAGCAGAAATATCAAAGATAGCAACGATAGCGCTTGATAGAAAAATTATCTATTATATCGAAATACCGCTGGTAACAAGAGAGAGTCTAGACCTTCTAAGAATATCACCGTTGCCGGTAGAACAGGAAGGATTAAATATGACGAACGTCGTCACTTATCTCCAACCAACATATGAGTACATTGCGGGTAGCACGAGGGAAAAAAGATTTGCACCAGTAGCGCGGGAGACAGTGGAACAATGCAAGAAGTTGAAAAAGGTCAGTGTGTGTACACGAATCGAGCCGACACAGGAAGTGGAGGAGGACCACCCTTATGAGACACGGCTGATACTAGAAGAAACTGTGAAGAATCCGGAAGAGTGCCCGATAGTACTAGCAAAATTAAAAAGCACATATTGGACACGTCTTCACGCGAAGAATCAACATGCGTTCAGCGCCACGGAAGAGAAAAAGATACACGTACAATGCGATCACACCAAGCACAAGACATTTAAGGTAATGAAGGCAGGAGTAATAGACCTAGCGAAAGATTGCACAGCCCAAACATCGGAGACGAGATTGGACCCAAGTCAGGAGGAGGGCGAGAACCAGATAATTAAGTTTAAGAGCTCAAATTTGAATCTGAAAGAAATAGCGCGGAAAATAAAAGGGGTAAAAGTAGATTAGATATTGGAACAAATAAAGATGGTAGTAGAGAGGGATGGGTTACAGGAGCTTGGTAAGCAAGAAAATGGACCGGAGGATAGGTTGACGACAGGTACTAAACTGATAGACATAGTACAACGTATACATAAATTAGTGCAGGCAAAAGAGGAATTTTTTGACTGGAAAGAATACGCATGGTTAGCAGCTAAAATAGCGTTGGGGGCGGCTGCAGGATCGGTCGGGATTTTAAAATGGGGGGCCCCACTTATACTAAACTTATCTAGAATGTTTGTAGGAAGAAAAACCAGAAACAACGTCACAAGAAATGAAAATCCGGGGAATTCTGTGGCACTACAGCCAATACTTATCCAAGTACGGGGTGAGCGGCGACAAGAAGATCAACCGACGGGCAGTAACAAACAGTTACCATAAGAAACAAACAAACTTTAGCTAAGTTACAAGTAGAGCCTTAATACCTAAGCCTTGACGATGTCTAGTAAAAAAAAAAAAAAAAAAAAAAAAATACTTATGTAATGAGATGATAATAAAGTAAAAAAATAAAAAGATTTTTTTCATGTTGTGTGGAAGACGCTGCGTTAAATGTAATGAATATAGTATAACACAAAAAAAAAAGGAAATAAAAAAAAAGAAAATGAATACACAAAACAAAAGTTGTAAGTAAAATAAAACCGAAAGAAGAAAAACAATAATCATAATGAGGAAAATAAATATGTATGAAACAACTCAGGAAAAAAAAATATGTAAGTAAATAAGTAAATATTAAATTAGGTAATAAGCAATAAATGGTAATTGAATAATCATCAATGAAAGTAAGACCCACAAGGGCATATTTATCAATTTATTATGTAAGAGGGAAGAGCGTAAACACGAACAATATATGTAATAACACAATTATAAACTTGCGGAAAACTAATCAAAGCCTGTAAAAGAGAAATTAACGAGAATGTTCATAGAAACATCTCATTAATTTTTCTTATATGATTAGTATACATTACAACACGAACAACATGATACAGACACTAATTAAACAATCATTCCCGAGGTGGTACAGAAAAGAACGTTGTCGAGGGCGAAAACGAAGCGGCCTCGGACATGTCACGTACAGTATGTATAGAACATACTACGTGGGATGGGTCTCAGCTATTAGTATTAGGAAGAAGCACAAGTGGGGGAAGAAAGAGCATAAAAAGGCTCGCAGCAGTGGCCACAGGGCTCTTGAACGTCGGGACTAGAAGGAGGATAGTCGCGATAAGTCACCCAGGACCGCAAAGCGCCTTCCCTCAAGGAATATAGCAATAAAGTGATTGATTGAGTTTAACTGCCGCGTTTTTATTAAGCACCCCGAACCTTTAGAATCCTACGTAACATGATCTGTGGCTGCATTCGTTATCTCTACGGTATTTATTGTCTTGTAAAAAGCTTTCAGTGTGTCACAGTTCGCTATGATAATTTTCTTTGACACATTTTTCGTTTGTGGCGTTATTAAAAAATTTTGTGGGTACCTACACAACGTATCTAGTTGCTTTTTACGGGTTTAGCGATGCATTTTCTGTTGCTCGTCTAATTGTGAATAGGGTGTGCTTTTTATTCCCATATTTTTTTCATAATTTCTTCTTTATGCATATAGAATGATTTATTGACTAACGGTCCGTGTATTAAATTTCTTCGCCATCATCGTCCAAAGATATTTGAGTCATATTTTTTTTTTTTTTGTCGATCTGCGCTATGTGGCCGCATACCTATCTTCTTTTGATCCGTGTTTTGTTTCTTTCTGTAAATGCTTTTTCTTTGGTACTGTCTCCCGCTTGGCATTCTGACTCTGAGTCTGCATCACTTGTTTCAGTCAACATGGGCTTATTAAAATTATTGCACTTGCACGGTTTTTTTTTTTTTTTATTTTATCGTCCAAGTTGCCCGAAACTGTAATATCTATTCACCATTTTTTGTACACATAACTCTCATCACAACAGTTCAGGTTTTTTTTTCCCATCCACTATAATCGGATTTCTGGACAGTGCGTCCGGTGCTCTATTGGCTGTACTTGATCTATAAACAACCTTAAACTCATAGCTCCTTTAATCAGCTTTAAGCTTGTTAAATCTAATATCTGCTTTCTTTAACTAGTGAAAATGTTTAAGAGGCTCTTGGTTCGTAACCACCGTAAATTTTCGGCCAAATAGATAGGGTTGAAACTGCTCTTTTAAGTATACTGTTGCAAGTCATTCTTTATCATGTATAGGGTTTCGAAGCTCGATGTTCTTTGAGCATCGAGAGGCGAGCTCGCACGGGTTGTCTTTCCCTATTCTACCCTGACACAATATTGCTCTTATAGCATAGTCTAATGCATCTGTTATCACCACAAATGGTTTTTTCCAGATCGGATGCTTAAAGTACAATCTTGTTGCAAAGTGCGTCTATGAGAATTTGAAATGCTTGTTTCCTGCTGCTCCACACTGCTCTTTCCATTTAAATCCTGAACTTTGATTTAGAAGTTAAGACAGCGGTTAAGCTTAAGCGATTTTTGCATAATTATGAGTAAATCTTTTGTAATATCGTAATATCCTCGTGTATGTCGATTTGAAAAACCCTTGTTTCAAGTCAACAACTGTTATACGGCATGCTGATGCCAGATGTTCCAATATATTGCTCTGAAATGGAAGTGGGAAGCAGTTGCCTATTATTATCTTATTAAATTGCTTAAAATTCATTACCACGTACCAGTGTTTCTCACCGTTTGGTGCGGCATGTTTTGGCATGATCCACATATCTAAACTGTACGGTAATTAGGATGGCTCTATATTGTCTTATTCGAGCAGCTTGTTTATCTCTATTTTCAACTACTCTCTTATGGACAGTAAAAACTAGTATCTTTTTGCTGTTATGGATTTTTCCGTTGACGTTTTTATACTATGTTTTAATAAGTTTGTTGCTTTAAGAGGCTCTCTTTCTAAATCCAAACACGTACGAGTTGAATTCTATAAGTTCTTGCACGTGTTTCTTTTCTTCCTTGTTCCAACTCGACACATCGGCTATTTTCATTATCTCGTCTACTCTTGTTTTTCTGCTGATTAATGTTTCTTGGTTTTTATCCCATGAGCCCAAATTTTTCCGTCATTATTATCAACGTCACTGCTATGCTTACTTTTTCTCTTATTTCTTACATTTTCCTGTTTCTGTTTATATGATTTATCTTATTTTCACTCTCCCTCGGTGACTTTATTCCATTTCTTACATTTTTTATCTTTCCCCGACATTCGTAATGCAACAAAGTTGCCGAATAAGATTCCATCTTTTAATTTTTGTACCCTTACAAATGTTTGGCGTAAGACATAAGTCACACTTTTTTTATTCCTTTTTTCGTTACTATTTACTTTTATCTTAGAATCTAAGCAATCCTCTTTTATAATCAAGATTTTTGCTCCTGTATCGGCATAAAATATAACACTTTTATTTATGTAAGGGCTCTCTGAAACCACTAAAGGTGGTGTATGTCCTATATGAAGTATATAAACTTTTACGGTGCGAAGTAACTGAGTATCTCTTTTTTCTTGAGAATTAGGCTTTTCTTCGATCTTTGCAGGTAATTTTGTTGTTATTTTCGTATTTTGGAAAAAAAATTATGAGTTTTTTCTCTTTTTGTTCTGTGTATGCCAGCTCGTCAAGCTCGTCATATTTTCTACTCTTTGATCGATTTCCAAGTTACTCCTTGTTTCTGGCAATGGCTTTGTCCAAACAAGTCATGGCATTAGTCTCTAATATTATATGCTGTTTCTCACCCACCTTGATTTGGAGCACCCGCGATTCATCATTCATAGTTGGTTTATTATCAATGATTAGGGATCACGTTAAACATCCTTCGAGTTTCAATACTCGGTTTTTAAGTTGCTTACCCCACATTTTTTCTGTGATAATAACTTCCTTTATAATAATCAGATGCCGATCCCGGATTTCGTACGTTACCCTTTTCTCGTCTGTTTTGACGGATCGTTGTCCTTTAACGGTCTTAGATATACTGCTAACCAGGGCCTCTGTGTCTTTTACTCCTGTAACTTTGAGAAGGTCTCCTTTTTTAGTCGTAGTGACTCCTTTGACTATGATCTCGGTTTCTTCTGGCTTGAAATCAGTCCTGGCGTTATTTCGTTTGCCGCTGCTACTGCCATTGATTCTTATCTTGAGGATAATCTCTGATTGATTGATTTTCTCGTTTTTTCCCTTTTTTATAAGGGGGGGGGGGTAGAGGTTTCCTTCGGAGCTTCTGGGTTCCTGTTTCACTTGCCTGTCAGCACGCTTTTCACAAATCTAGATTAGATACAGCGTGCGATTCTCTCCCTTTTTTCTGATCTGTACGTCTTTCGCATCAGATCATCGTCGGCTTGTTCTAGGAGATTTTTCATCTTCTTTCTAGTCCCTTTACGGCAATCCTAAAACGTATGCAGATGGTTCAACGACACTTTCATACCTTCTTTTATCGGCACTGCTGGTTTTGTGTACGTAATTGTTGCTGCTTTCACCATATCTTTGATCATTTTCTCGAGTTCTGTGAATTTAATATCTTCCTTTATCTTTTCCATGGTTAGATCTGATCTTAAATTTCTGGTATATTCCAGATCCATCTCGGTGTTATAGCTGACAAAGCTGGCAGCACTGACATCACTCGCTCCGCTTCTAGTTGTTAGCAACCTACCCCGTCCATGGCTGGGCAGAAATGTGAAGCTTTTCTATGAGTGTTTTTTATCGGAGGTTTTCTCCTTGCTTTTATTCTACTCACATTTGTTTTTACTATTATTATTATTATTATTATTATTATTATTATTATTATTATTATTATCATTATTATTATTCTTATCATCATTACCAATGTTACTACTAATATTATTGTTATTATTATTATTATTATTATTATTATTATTATTGTTGTTGTTATTATTATTGTAATTATATTTTTTCCCTTATTTCGATCGTCTTGATTATAAGAGACTCTACTATAATTTTTCTGATGTTTACTAAAATTCCTATCGTTTTCACACTGGCCCACCGAGGCATCATACTCTCTCTCTCGGTGTTGTTTGTCCTGAATTTCCTCTTTTTTACTATAATTGGCCAGCAGAGACTTCATGCATTGTGTACAATAATGGCTGCTTCAGTAGCCTTTTCTAATAGCTTTGAATTGAATCCAGCAACTTTCCAGTTATACGGCACCATTAAGCTATACAATAACTGCCTCACCGATTCACTGTCTCATTTCTTTTTTGACGCATCTTTCTCAGCCTGCATCAGGTACGGGTTTGCATCATGTGCCATCATAATTTTATTGTACAACCACTGAACTCGCCCGTACTATTCGATGATTGATTTGTGGTCCCATTGCGTAATAGTCTAAAACTTCGCTGAAAGTGTCTCTACCCCTCCCATGTTACCAAGTCTTCGAGAGAGAGCTGACAAAAACTTGTCAATGGAGTTAAATAATAACAATCACGTGCGGAACCGATTGGCTGCTATGATTCGCAATTTATTTCCCAAAAGGCCTATAAAATATTTATCGTATTGGGCCAGTACTGTTGACTTTATCATCTTAATTATTTGTTCGAATAAGGGAAACTGCACGGGAGAAGCGTACATTTTAGTGCTCGGAAAATTTTTATAGATTATGTTCTAGTTGTCCATTATTTATTTGCTGTTTCATTAATTGATCCAGTAAAAATTCAAGTGAAGCATTTCTGTTTTTGTTATTCGGGCGTGTGAAATAATTGTTTATGCTGTGTTTAAACGTTGACCTTTTATTTTTATTATCTTTGGGATAAAAACTATCATTTATACTTATGTAGCAGGAGTGTTGGTACGCTCAGTCACATAGTGGAGCATTAGGCTGTTTAGAATTCGCTTCTTCACACTCTAGTCTTATCATGTGCGCGTCTTCCTCGAATCTACTGTCGTTGTCAGCTTTAAAGTGTCTCGCAGGATTTCTATCCCGGATCTTAGTTTATTTTGTGAAAATACCTGACTCCTCTAATTTTTTTTCTCACTTTCAGATAGATCCCCAATATTATTATAGTTCGTCTAAATCACTGTTAAATTCCCACTGTACTCTTGATTCCCTTTCTCTTACATTTAAATTTTCAACCCTCACTCCTAGAATATATAACATAGCAGCCCCGTTTGTTGCATCATCTGCTTTAAAGCTCTGATTTCTACC